>NC_141021.1:3985000-4155000 GCF_052040795.2 Danio rerio | reverse complement strand
AATTCACATTCAAATGATTCACCAATTCAAGTTTATGTTGGTCATATATATAAATAAGGTTTTTTTGTTGCAGTAAAATTGTGTTTAATACAGTCACTGTTTCTAAATGAACAAAACTACGTTAATTTTAATTCAATTAATAACATTGCTTGCTCACACCTTTGATTAAAGTCTAAGGATAAGAGAGAGGCAGGGAAATAGTATTATAAAATACATTCACAACACTCTCTGGCACACACACACACATACACAACATTAACTAACATTATAAATGGACTTCAGGGGGTAATATGGCCCATTTAAGCAAAAAAGCATGGACATAAATAATAGGCTCAACTAACCAGAATCGCAAGAGGTTCTCTTATTTGACCGAAACAAATGCTCCTACTGCCCAAGTGTGGATGAGCTTAACTGGATGTGAGATTAAATTAGTTCAGTATCTTTTAGCCTTAAGAGGATGTGTTAGTTTATGAGGGGAGTTCTACATATTTTAAGAGGCTTAATTAAAACTCTTAATGTGCGTTTGCATTTATGTCTGAGCTTTTATACGACTCGGTGTAAATGTGTGTGTGTATATAGATATATCTTAGTTGGTATACAAAGCATATTGTATGAATCTGTGCAAATATTTAGTTAAAAATAATATACTTTTACTTATAATTATTTAGCCGACAACTAGCTCTCTGTAATTCTCACATGGTCGCCCACTGAAGCTAAGCAGGGCTGCTCCTGGTCAGTACCTGGATGGGAGACCACATGGGAAAGCTAGGATGCTGCCGGAAGTGGTGTTAATGAGGCCAGCAGGGGGCGCTTAACCTGTGGTCTGTGTAGGTCCTAATGCCCCAGTATAGCGATGACGGCTCTATACTGCTCAGTGAGCGCCATCTTTCAGATGAGACGTTAAACTGATGTCCCGACTCTCTGTGGTTGTTAAAAATCCCAGGATGTCCTTTGAAAAATAGTAGGGGATTTTAAGTCTATCGGAGACATTCATAAATATTCCTAGCAAATCTAATAAATGTTGGAGACATGTTTAGTACATAAACACACTAAATCACCCTTCAGCCGCGTTTATTTCAGGGTGCGCGCGAAAATCTGCACTTGAGCAGTGTATATATTAAGAAGTTTTGTGCACGAACAGAGGAAATCGGCGATCAAGCAGAGATTGACATGCTCGTAGGCTTTTACATGAATGCAATCTCGACTTAATACTGCGCCCATGACATTTGTCATTGAAATAACGCCACATGTTGTGGTAGATCTGTGTAAAATGCCCAACAGAGTCTGCCGCCAGAGCTGGAAAAAATCCTAGAGGAAACACTAATATATATATATATATAGAGAGAGAGATAGATAGATAGATAGATAGATAGATAGATAGATAGATAGATAGATAGATAGATAGATAGATAGATAGATAGATAGATAGATAGATAGATAGATAGATAGATAGATAGATAGATAGATAGATAGATAGATAGATAGATAGATAGATAGAAACACAATTTTTTTGACTCTTCTAAAGTATAAAAAATGCCATAATATGTTTGCAAATATTTAAGAAAAATGCTAAGTGGACATTCTTGTTTATCTGAAAAACAATGCTGAGTAAAAGCCCTAAAATGAAACGCATATTAAGAATTACAAATGAGGTGGTTGTTAATTGGCAAATAATATAAATAATACTAATGTAAACATGTGCTAACGGCCTGCTGCATGACGAGATTTGCAGTGATAAGTAATTTGGCTGTTTGCACCAGACGAAACACGATAGACATTTTTAAATAAAGCCATTCAAAAGCGCAGAATAGTGCACTCACTGCACTCCAAAGAAATGGTGTGGTTTATAAAAAAAAATATTACATATTAAACCATTATTAAATGTAGACGCTGAATCACTCATATCTGATGGCTTGCACAGTTCTAAAGATAAATTTCAAACTTTTAGTATGGAAGATATTTCTTCTATCGCATGCCGTTGCTTTCAGTTAGAAAACAGTTCAAATCATCCTTTAGGTTTGATATTCAGGCACGCTCGCATCAATCTGGCAACCTGTGGACTCGCCAGAAGAGGAGCCGAGTGAAAATGTGTTTTGATCCAGGATTGCAATACCTTTTTCAACCACTAGGTGTCAAAGTTGCATACTACACCTTTATAACTACTTAGTAAAGTAGAATTCCTGAGAAAACTTACTCAATTACAGTAATTGGAGCATTTGTAATCTGTTACTTCTCACCTCTGCATATCATTGTAGAGTCTTTTCTTCTTTCTTAGGAGCATAACTCATCTGATATTAAATTCTATTATTTATTTTGAGCATATGTCTTATTCACAGCACAGTGGCAGATTTATGTATTTTGTATCCTTGTTGTTTTCTCATAAATGATTCATCTCTGTGTGTGAAAGGGCGGACAAACACTCTAAAAATATAAGTTATTGTGTTTTAGGAGAGCAGATGTCTCTGCGTTTGTATATTCATGCCCAAAAAAGTTAGTTTTTTTTCTGGGTCACGAGTAGCGCATGATCTTTTACATCATAAGCAGATGGCTTCCCCGAACACCATCCTCCTCTCTGATGCGTCTGCAGCTTTGGATGGAGATCCCAAAACCCACTCATCCAACTGGAAGCGAGAAAACCACACAGAATCCTCGAGAGAGAGTGTGTATCCCACAGCCGTAAACGCTTGAGAAAACCCACATATGGGGATATCCTTGTCTGGAAGAACACAATCCTAATTGGGGAAAGTCTCTACCCACACTTGTGCAACGGATGTACCATGGTGAAGACTGCCAAAAGAGGTATGATGGCATCTGCTTTGGCCCGTCGCCACCTATTCACTCCTCAGCACTTTCTTCTCTTCTACTAGTGTTTTCTTTGTGCCTCTGCAAAATGTGCTTCACTCAAACTTGCTATTTCAGGGTAAAGTCCACCCAAAACTAAAATTAGTCATGATTTAGTCACCATCACACTGTTCCTGACTTGTATGTGGTTATTTTTGTCTCTAATTGTAATGGGTGGTTTTTGAAGAATCTCCAAGTTGCACATTGTGTGCATCAGGGATCAAGATCTAAAACGGGGAAATAATGAAGTGTATTTGATTTACTGAATTATTAAATTATTAGTTAGACATAATAGTTGTAATAACTCATTTCTACAACTGATTTATTTTATCTTGCCATGATGACAGTGATTAATATTTGACCACATATTTTTTACTACTCTTCTATACTGCTTAAAGTGACATTTAAAGGCTTAACTAGGTTAATTAGGTTAACTAGACAGGTTAGGGTAATTAGACAAAAACGATGGCTTGTTCTGTAGATTATCGAGAACAAAACATATCTTAAAGGGGCTAATAATTTTGTCGCTAAAATGGTGTTTAAAAAATTTAAAACTGCTTTTATTTTAGCCGAAATTAAACAAATAAGACTTTCTCCAGAAGAAAAAATATTATCAGACACACTGGGAAAATCGCCTCGCTCTGTTAAACATCTTTTGGAAAATATTCAAAAAAGAAAAAAAGTATTTGAAGGGGGCTAATAATTCTGGCTTCAACTGTATATATATATATATATATATATATATATATATATATATATATATATATATATATATATATATATATAAGTTGAAGTCTGAATTGTTAGCCCCCCTTTCCCAAATTATATTTAACAGAGCAAGGAAATTTTCACAGTGTGTCTGAAAAAAAAAATTAAGTTCACAAATGTGTTGAAAAAAATCTTATATGTTCAACAGAAATTGGGGGAAAAAATAAACAGGAGGTCTAATAATTCAGGGGTTTAATAGTTAATAGTTCTGACTTCAACTGTATATATATATATATATATATCTATATATATATATATATATATATATATATATGAGCAATATCACACGAGTAGCAGTAGCACCTTTCACACAGTGATACCGGTAAATATCTGGAAAATTTCCGGAACGACTTTACCGGTATATTCAAAAAAGCTCTGTTCACTTAGGCGAGGATGTTACGGAAATTTTCCAGAAAAGACCGTTCACACATCCATTCCAAAATACCGGTAAATTCTGACATCATTCACCACAAATGAGCTTTAAACGGCTGCGCTTGTATTTGTAAACATTTGACTAAATTACAAACTCTGTGGATGATCAATATTGTGAACAACTTTCGCAGAATCACTTTCGCATGTCGAGATGTTCATAATATGTGCGTGTGCAGGCGCTCACAGGCTGTTTCACAGGCGCACGCAAAGCTTAAAGGTAAACAAACAACGGCTTATCATAAGCATCTCATTGATGATTATTTACACAGTTGGCATTAAGATGAACATATAAACGTGATCTGACTAACTTCTAGCAGCTAAATGTGTCTGGAAAAATATTCAAAGGCTTTTATTCTCACAAACCGCGCGGACGTAAATGCATCTGACTGTTGTGATTGGCTAAAGCAGACGTCTCACGTCAGCACATTCTAGACGTGCACATGCTTATTACGGCAATCTTCCTTCTGCATTCACACAGCGCAGCATTCCGGCAAATTGCCGGTAATGTTACAACTTCTCTTTCCGGAAAATAGCCAGAACGAATTTACCGGTATTTTCAAAAAGGACCTGTTCACACATACAACCTTTCTGGAAAATTGCCGGCAATTATCCAGAAAGGTCTGTATGTGTGAAAGGGGCTAGTGCGATATGGCTGTATATCGGCACTGTACATACAGCCATATCGCAATGCTACAAGTGTGATATTGTGTTTATACAACAGTTTGACGGCATAATTGTGTATATAAAAACAAAATCAAACATGGAGAGTCTCAAAAACCCTTTTGTATGAGGAACTACTTTCTTCAACGTTGGATTCAAATGCTGACAGTTAAACAGCTGAGCAAGCATCTTTTAAACTTTAGATCTGTAGTGTCTGCTTTTTGCTGGCTGTATGTGGGCGGAGTAATACACAAAGGGTAAAAAGGTTGTACGGGTGCTGATTTTACTTAAATATATCACAGCTATTAGCCAATCAGATTCAAGAACCAGACAGAACTGTTGTATAAATACACACACACACACACACACATATTAGTGCTGCACAATATATCAGTTCAGCATCGATATCACAATGTCAATTCGTCAATGTCATCATCGATATCATTCGCAATAGTCACATTATGAGTATATGCTATGCTGAGTCTAGATTATAGTTTATTATTTCGCATGTGTTTTTTAAGGACTGATTGTGAGGGTTTCAAATGCATTCAGGCATGAGAAATTGTACCATCTGTCACTTTTAACAAATTCACAACGACTCACTTATTGATTTGTTTCTAAAAAGAAGACGATGCAGTATTATTTTACATTTGATTGTTCAATTACTGTACACCTGAACATAAATACATTTTTTTTGGTTTGTATCTTTTTCTTTATTGAATTCATCTATGCTAGTAGATTATTTATCATAATGTATGCACTCCACTACAGAATAATCCCAAGCAATCTAAAATGATTCTTTAGAAAGAGTTAATATTTCTATTCAAATAGTTATTCAGCTTATCTAAGTGAAATTGTATTCATGTTGCAATCTATATCGCAGAATAAAAAAATTATAATAATGTTACATTTTTTTCAATATCGTGCAGTATCGTGCCTATATACATGATATATATATATATATATATATATATATATATATATATATATATATATATATATATATATATATATATATATATATATATATATTATTAATGTATAACATGAACTAATTATGAACTTGTACAGCATTCATTAATCATAGTTCAACATTTACTAATGCATTATTAACATCCAGACTCATGCTTGTTAACAAATGCTGTAATAAATGTATTGTGTATTGTTTATGTTAGTACATTTATCGACTAATACAACCTTAATGTAAAGTGTAAGCAATAAAAAGTACATGATATATGATGGTGACTTGTGATGCTTTCCCACTGTGCTCATATAAACACAAACTTCTCGAAACGCCTCTATCTTCATAAGCCTGACCCAATGGTGTCGCCGATGGGACAAACTAGTTGCACCTTTAAGCCGTGTGGGTGGCGATCCAAACACCATGCATCATTTAACAACACCCACACTTAGAGATGCTTAAAAGCCTCAATCCTTCACCGCGAGGAGCTGCTATGAGAATACGACCCATTTAGGGCTTTCCAGTACGCTCCTCTTCTACGTCCGTGTTATCATTTGTTACGTCAATAAGAATGCTCCAATCTCCCCCCCGCACATGCTCTTAGCCCGTAGCCATATTTCCAGGCCAGGCGCTGATATATTTTGCTCATCGGAGGGCGCCTGGGTCCGCACATCCATCACACGGTGGCTATTTTCAGGGCGGCCGCGCTCCTCCATCATTCTCCTATAGTAATGCGAGTCAGAAGACATCAGTGGGTGTAATGGTGCTCCTACTAGGCATGGGACGTTATAAGATTTCGATGATATCCTTGGATAAAAATATCACGGTATTGTGATTACTGCTTAACAAATATTTATAATCAGGGCTTTACTGTACATTAACTTTTTTGATCACCACAGTGGCTAGTAGTTTTCCAACGTTACTAGCCACTCTGCAGTTTCACTAGCCACAATTTTGTTGTTGGGAAAATATTTTTATGCATAAATATGACTTTGACATGCTAAAATTACTTGATTTAGATTTTCTGTTATGTCCACATGCCTCCTCATTCATTTCACATTTTGTGTGTCGTGTATGAGCAAATAGGTCATGGTTTCATAGTGTTATACTGCAAACAGTTTTTATTTCACAGGACTTTTCAGAACTCAAAATTAAGGATTTACCTAATTTATCTTTGACCACAGCAAACAATAATTATTTCTTAGCCACAAATTTTTTATGTGTCAACACATTATAAATATAGCTGTATACTATACTTTTTATTTAATAAAACATTTATTTTAAAAAACAAAAGAAAAACAATTGACTTTTAAAAATAATTATTGTCATGTATCAAAAATATGCACAGTATCTGTCCTCGCTAAAAGTCTCTCAGATCAGTTAACTACACATAAATAGAGAGTTAATCTCATATTAAAGCAAATGTTGTTGTCAAAAATGATAATTAAGCCATAAAAACAAAAACAACCGTAAGCAAAAGAAAGCAGGTGAAAAACATACTGTGTGATAGGGATGATCACGCGGTTAAGCCCAATTAATAATCTATTCAAAGTGAAAGCAACCGGTGCTGCTTACAAAACGACATATTTGGAGCTCTTGAATGCATCAAGACTTTGGCTGCGTCCGAAACCGCCTACTACTCAGTAGGTACTGCATTTAAATTTAAATGTACTACTCAGCCGTTAGAAAAGTACGTTCTATACAGTATGAATGTGAAAAGTATGAATGGAATTCGGACGTACTACATCCGCCATTTTGTCATGGTCACGTGACCTACCTGCGTCAGTTGCGTCTCTTTACTTCCATTCATGAATTCGCTCGCGGGGCATCATGGGATAGCGCAGCATGCATGGGATGCGCACTCCGAAATCTCGCCGGAAGTAGTAAGTCATCCGGGTACTTCTCACATACTGATTTTCGAATTCTATGAATTCGGACATACTACTCGGCTCGCATACTGATTTTGGCGTACTATATAGTATGGAAGTTTGCGGTTTCGGACGCAGCCTTTGTCTGTGTGTGCATTAGCATTACTTTTTTCATGACTATTTGAAAGAGATCCGATCACAGTTGAGTTCCAGACACGCGTGCTTCAAGGAAGGAAACAGGAGTGCGCACGCGCTTTAAACAGTCGCGCGTATCACATCAGCTGTTAGCGCGAGTGATTATCCTTTCATTCGGTATTCATCTGCTTTCTTCTGCTCGCGCTAATGCAATTTTTTTTTTGTCAGTCGTGCTGTTTCTCCATTCTAAGATCACATTTGCATGCATATTGGGTCATTCTTATAGTCGAACCCTGCTTTTAAGAAAACCACAATTTAAAAATGATTTTCAACCAGCCAAAGTGGCTAGTGGAGGTGTCTGTCTAACCCGCCAAAGCTGAAATCTACCCGCATTTGGCGGGTTGGTGGGTGTTAATGTAAAGCCCTGTTTATATTTGTTTATATAGCCCATATTTTTCAGTGTACAGAGTAAATTATCTTTTAGTCCAAATGTAGTTTGTCCAAAGCGACTTACACTTGTGGAGACATTCAGAAATTCAACAGTGTAAGGGTCCATCTATTAGTCCTATGACGGAACTAACAGCATGAGTGAAGGTTCAATGCGTGTAAGCCGTTTTAGCTTGTGTGAGAATAATTATTTTTATTTGTTAATTTATTTTATTTCCAATTCCGAGTTTTATTCTCACTCCAATTTATAATAATTTAAATTTAGATTTATTTAATTCAAGCTGATAACCTTATAGGTCATGATTTAATCTAGTTTAGATTGATGAACCTAATAAATCCCTATTTTAAGTTAATAGTTCATCATTCAGTAATAGTTCATTAAGTCAGTATGCTGGACAGTTACATCTGCTCACGGACACATCCTGGTTGGTTCTGATTCTTAGCAGATAAGCTAATCTCCTTTAAGTCAGGGGTCACCAAACTTATTCCTGGAGGGCCGGTGTCCAGCAGATTTTAGCTACCTAATCAAACACACCTGAACAATCTGATCAAGCTGTAGCTAGGTATACTTAAAAACATCCAGGCAGGTGTGTTGAGGGAAGTTGGAGCTAAACCCTGCAGAGACACTGGCCCTCCAGGACCGAGATTGGTGACCCCTGCTTTAAGTAATGATAGGCCGCCCCATGCTTGTTCATATTTAAAGAAGGTTTGATTTAGCTTGGTGAGAGAATATAACTGGAAGCTAATTTCCTTTAAGTAATAATAGGCCGCCCCATGCTTGCACATACTTAAAGAAAGTTTGATTAAAGGTGCAGTAGGTGATCTTTCACAATGCTAACAGCTTAGCATACATCTCTGAATCACAGTCCCTCCCCCGCTGTCTAGAGCCACGCCTCCTAGAACAGCAAAAGAACCCTCTCTCATGTTATAAGCGACTAGTGCTTGTCCACGGGGGTGCAAGCTAAACTGACATGCTATTTCAGAGTGAATATTTAGAGTTGCATGGTAAACAATATAGGGAGAGACTAGGCGGAATAGCAGTATTTACTTGTGTTTTGTTGTTAAACTAATTAAAATCTACACTATAGATGCTGTAAAAGGTCTCTTTGAAACTGAAAATAGTCTTATCAATCTTTTATCGGAAGATTTTAGTGGCTGAACAACACTTCTGTGAAGATATAACCCATTTGTAACAACAACATAACATCAGACTTGCATGAAGCTAAAATAGTTTTAAAACAAAACATTACCTTTCTAAGAGAAATCCTTCAGCCATTGTTTCATCCTTTCCCCAGCGTGCAAAGGTAACTCCAATATTGATTCAGGTTTTTAAAAAGTTTTGATTCAGCAGGTTTTTACCGATCTCGCGGGCACGCCCTTTCTTGTCAACGCACAGCACCAACAGCAGTGGGCGGAGCTGCGTACAAACGGCTGCATTTGCTGACAGACAGTCTGACCTGCTAATCGGAATTATGAGAGATGACGGTCCGACTCTATTTAATAGGATGAACATTTTTTAGTTTTATGCCCAACCCAGAATATAAAAATACATATAAATACATTTAGATCATTTACTGTAATCATTACTATTAGACTGTGAAGAGACTTTCAACCAGCACAACAAAAAAAGCTTCTGAAGACAATCACATATATATAATTTCTCAAATTATCATTAAACTTGGAGCTAACAAATTACTAGATAAAATAAGAATTTAATCGGTTGTCATCAGTTACACAAGCCGTATATGATGAACATTTAGGAGGACAAATTTAGATGAAGTGTCTTAAACAAAGAACTACAATCTTTGCACACTTACTATTAAGATTGCTCTTCCACGGCGTGCCTCTTTCCCCACCGAAGTACAATGCTTCCAGTTTCTCCCGCCTGAGACGTTGACGTTACGCAAGCGCAACCATCGTAACGAGGGCGTGGTTTAGCTCAGGACAGAATGATGCTATATCGTCCTTTGAGAAACATATTTTTGAGTGCGTGGTTTATTTTTAAATATTGGAATATCAAAGTATGCCTATCTTTTTGTAAGGGTTAATGAATAAACACGAGATGATAATGTGCATGCAAGCTTATTTCTGCAAATGTGCACCAAATAAAGTTAAATTGCAAATTAAAAGTTTCAAATAAAGTTACTATAAGTATTGTAGTGTTTTTTGTTGTTTTTAATAACAATGTGAAGAATAACAATATTTATTATTGTATTAATAATAATAATAATAATAATAATAATAATAGCATTTTCACTCAGCATTTACTTTTTAATACAAACTATAAAAGGTTCTATATATTCATTCATTCATTTTCTTGTTGGCTTAGTCCCTTTATTAATCTGGGGTCACCACAGCGGAATGAACCGGCAACTTATCCAGCAGGGCATACTGCCGTTGATAATTTTTTTAGAATATTTAACATGTTTGAAACCTTTTCAATCAACAAAAGGTTATGCTACTTGTATATTCATTGCATTAAAAAAAGTTAGAGATTGACTTAACACAAAAAAACAAGTTGGCAGATGCTTTTTTGGATGAACTAGCAAAGTGTTGCTCACAAAACTAATCTTTTTAACTTAATGAATAAAATCTTTGTTTAAGTTGATTGAATGTGTTAAATGTAGTTGTAAAGACTTTTTTACAGATTTTTGCTGAACCAACAAAAAAAATCAAGCAATTTCAACATTTGACAAGTTGGATTTTTTTACAGTGTACTGCACCTTTAAGCCCCTAGATTATATCATACTAAGTCAGTGATTGTCCAGCCTGATCTCACGAGAAAACGTATTTTACATTTTGCCAGTTTAGTGGCTAATTCGGACAAATTTCTTATTCAAATGTGTCTTTTTCTCGTGAACTGATCATTAGTTTTTGATGTAAAGGGGTCCTTTTCTGCTGGAGAAACTGTCGCCCTAAAAAGTATTTGTTAAATCGCATAAAACATAATAAAAAATACTTGATTTTTATAAACCATGGTAAACCTTGATGTCATGCCATGCCTTGTTCCAACAGTCGCAGCCCTCGCAGATGTGCTCTGGCACTAAAGGGACGACACGGATACACTTACATCTTTTATGATGATGTCGTTCTTCTGTTCGACATCTGTGTTACGGCCCTTCGCCAGGTTGCAGAGAAAGGCCGAAGTCATCATGCCCATTTCCCTGAAATTGCATGTGAATTATTGGCAATAGATGCTTGATGGGTGGCATCAAAGGCTGATGTTTCTTTCAAAGAGGGGGCAATTCTGGGAAGGAAAAAAAGATGGGGAGATAATAAATCTGGGAGCATACAAAGGCTGAGAGATGAGGAGCTGTCGGAGGATTGAAACAAATGGTCATTGTGGGTCTCGGCCCAGAAAATCATAGCGACCCATAACTCACTAAAAGGACTGCGCTGTTTGTGGGCTGAGGAAATGAAGTAGGATTTACTTTTGAGGGAGTTTTAAGTCTGAAATAAGATGCAGCAAAGAAACAGTGCTAAATGTGAAATTAAGAAGGATTTAAAGGGATGGTTAATCCCGAGAATGAATGCCCTGTCATAATTTGCTCACCCTTCACTTGTTCCTAAACGCTGTCCACTCTCATCTATTCAGTTCAATTCAATTCAGCTTTATTTGTGTAGCGCTTTTACAACGTAGATTGTGTCAAAGCATCTTCACATAAATGATCATAGTAACTGGATCTCCACTGTTTTGAGCGTGTTCAGCTCCAGGTCGTTGTATTTGCACCATAACGTCATATTTTTCAAACCCCTCCATTTCTTAATTCTTATATAATATTTATGTATGCACAAGCAGGGTTTATTTCGTGTTAAGTATGGATTTGAATGACTGGTAATGAAAAATACACCCTTTTCTCAAGTGTCAACTCTGCTGAAGGACTTTTTTATTGCAAAGGCAATATTAATTATGTATGGCATAGAGTACACAAGTATATTATCCTGCTGATTACACGGCTGCTTACCAAATAAATGTGCGAACATGAAATATTGATCTGGGTTTAAATGATTTTATTATGTAATAATAACAGGAGCGTGGAGTGACAGGAGAGATGTATGTCATTTCAGCTCTAATAATAAGTTGTTGTGCAATATTACATTAATAGTCTTTTGGTTTTATTATTACATATATGGTGGCTCAGTGGCTAGCAGTATCGCCTCACAGCAAGAAGGTTGCTGGTTTGAGTGCTGGCAGGTCAGTTGGCGTTTCTGAGTTCTCCCCTGCTGGCGTGGGTTTTCTCCATAGTCCAGCGGCGTGCAGGAATTACATTTATTACTAAGCCATACGTACGTGCTATTTCAGTGTGAATATTCAGAGTAGCATGGTAAACAGTATAGGGAGGCTGTAAAAATGACCCAATGTGAATATTAAAGCAACTTCAGCTCAATAAAGCAGGCTAGACGGAATAGCGCTATTTACTGATGTTCTGTTGTTAAACTAAATAAAAATCTACATAATCGATGCTGTGAAAGGTTCCTTATAAACGTGAAAATAGTCGCATCATCATAATAATAATACATTTTATTAAAAGGCGCCTTTCTAGCAACTCAAGGACACCGTACAATCAACAAGAGCAATAAAACAACAAGAGAATTAATAAAATATACACAACAATAGCGCAGATCAAATTAAGTATTAAAAGCCATCTTAAATAAGTGGGTTTTGAGTTTTGATTTGAATAGTGTGAGGGAGTCAATCTTTCTGATGGCAGGTGGTAGTGAGTTCCAAAGCCGCAGAGCAAAGTGGCTCAATGCTCTGTTGCCCATCAATCTTTCACCGCGAGATTATTGTAGCTGAACAACACGTCTGTGTACGTAACCCACTCATAACAACACACTCTACATCAGTTGTCTAACAGAAATACTTTAGCTATGATGTCCTATATCCTCCAGCGTGCAAAAGTAACTTCAAAATTGTTTCAGGATTTTAAAAAGTTTCAATTCATCATTTGATTTTACCGTGACTGTGTCTCATGTGCTTTTGTCCGACAATATTTAGTTGGATGATCATTTTTTAGTTTTATGCCTCCCAGAGTATTAAAATTAAGGGTTGGCCGTCATCTGCGTTAACGCGAGACTTATTGCGTGATAAAAAAATATTGCCGTTAATCTGTTCTCAAAGTTAAGGTGGAAGCTGAGTCTATTCTACGCAAGCTATGATAGCTTTCACCTTGATATATTAGCGGGAATGTATACCTGACCGGTGAGCCGTCTGACAAAAAAGTGCCCTTCAGAATCAAATCAGCAGGATGCCTGACTTTAACTGCAGTTCGGCAGTTTCACTTTAACTCATGAACATTTTATTCATGCCGCCATGACAAACTGGGGTATTAGACGCAAATAAGAAGTAAAGACTGCTGAGAGTGTTGTGGAATTTAATAATGCACGCCAAATAGAAAGAAGAAAAACGTCCGCGTTTCCTAATTCCATTTCTGTTTAGTTCAGTTATGACTTTAGTGAGATTAAGGGAATAAAAAAAATCAACATTTGGAGGTTATGTAGGCCTACAGTTCTACATTTCATCTTTACCTGAATAAACAGTTAGTAAACACAAGTACATCTTATTAAACATAATCTATTTTCATCACCAATTATCATAGCAGAACAGTTTCTCAAGCAATTTGTGATGCATTTTAGAAACAGGAGATGAACCCCTGGTCTAATGCGCCACCTGGCTTGAGAAACCCGTTCTCAAAGACTTTTTTGGGCTTATCTTTGGGTAAGATATTTTTGGGTAGATTTCAAATAAGCCATTTTAACCTAGAATAAATCTAAGATTAACAGACATCCCATGTTGGAAAAAAGTCATTTCCGGGGGATACAGACTTGATTTACGTGAGGTAGCGGATTAGTGGGTGCTCGAAGAGGGGGGGGGGGGAGGTTGAGTAGTGAGCGACATATCTGTGAAGTGGGGCATGTGCACGAGACGTACTTGAAGTGTGGTGGGGGTTAGTTATGCGTGACGTACCTGAAGAGCTAGTAGGGATGCAGTGGAGAGAGGAGTGTGCAACATATTTAAGGACCGGGCAGGTCTCTCTGCAATTTCCGAGAGATTATCATTCATTTGCGGGCATCCGGGAGTGTCTATGCATTTCAGGGATACTCCCGCAACTTCCGGGAGACTTGGGATGTCTGGATTAATCTAGATTTAAAAAATAATCTATGCCCACCTATAATAAAAATACATATACACACTTAGATCATTTACTTTAATTATTACCATTGGCCTGTGAAAAGACTTTCAACCAGCACAACAAGACATGTTTCTGAAGACAATCCCCAACTGCACCTTTAAGCATCGGCTGGATCTTCCTCTCCAGTGCCCTGGCATAGACTTTCTTTAAACATATGCTTTTAAATGATGATTCATGTTTTAATATGGGAATTATTCATAAATAACTTTGCCTTTTCAGTAATATTTTTTTTTTTCATAGATATTGTAATAAGGAAGTTGTACAACACAATTATGAGAACAATTCTGTACCTCAATTAACTTTTTTCTACCATAAAAGCTACAGAACAGTATCATGAGGTCTTCCCTGTACCATATAAGGTACAACTTTTACAAAGGTACAAAACTGTATCTTAAGGAATATTATTTGTGCAAGCGTGTACCTTTTTGATGAGAGTGTATAATGCACTCTTGTGTCTGTATCTTTTCCATTCTTCATGCTTTTTGGCTCCAAATCAAAGTTTGCATTGTAGTGATTCAACTGTCTGGTACGGTCCCCGGCTCATAACACTTCAATGAAGACTTTTTTTAAAAATCCCTATGAAAAAAAAAAAAAAAAACACTTCAGAATCCAGCAATGCCACAAAGTGGGCAGCACTAATGCACTCCATTGAATCTCAATAGCATTAGAGTGAGACGAGCAGAGTAAAAGCTTCAGTGATGAGCAGGTTGCCATGGCAATCAGATGCCCATCGCACCTGTAAATGCCAGTTTTCCATGTCCTTCTGCAGTCAAAAGCAGAAAGCCTCAGCATTAGGCCTACTTAATACTGTCTTCGATGCTCGCTGACCAGTGTAGAAATGTGCTCTGTGGTTCTTGGCCACATATCAAGACAAATGTGTCTGCTGACGCATTAGCCTTTGAAAATGCACTGCCCATGTCAGGCCGCATAAATCTTCTTAGGGTTAATGCTCGCGTTCTTTAAGGGACTCCTTAATTTGGCATTTGTCAACGGGATTTCATTGCAAATATGAAAGGCCGCTCATACCTATATTTCTGTGGTCAGTGCTGTGAGAAATAGCCAGCGTGGCACTTTTATCACACTGCATCAAAGTGTGCCTCATTAGTGTCTCTTTGTTATGGGATGCACACTTGTTTTTTGCTTCATCGCAGTCGATGTAATAACAATCGTGCATGATCACACCGATGGCGTTTCCCCATTTTTCTTACAGCGACATTGGGGTTGGGTGTTTCTAACTATCACCACTTTTGGCCGTGTCGACGTTTAGATATTTAAATGTTTACCACAGCAATGGATTTTTCACAGTATTTATTATAATTTTTTTTTCTTCTTCTGGAGAAAGTCTTATTTGTTTTATTTCGGGTAGCAAGGTTATAATAGTTTTGGATTCTTCATTAGTTTTAGTTTCTATTTCGTTTAGAATTTTTGTTTTCAAATTCAGTTAGTGTTAGAGGTAGATTTCTTATTTTTTATTAGAGTCTATATTTTAAAAATGTCTTAGGCCATGTCCACACTAATGGACACACATATTTTTGTCTCCGTTTTGCCCTTCCATCCACACTGAGACGCGTTTTTAGGAAACAAAAACGTATCTTTTTGAAAACGCTCTCCAAAGTGGATAAATTTGAAAACGACTTTTTCGTGTCGTAGTGTAGACTGTGAAAAAAGAGTCTTTCGAAAACGATGACGCGTTTTTGTCATGTGACACTCAGTCATGTTACTAATTCGTTTACTTTATTTTCGTTGTGATTATGATTTTAGTGATGTCGTCCTTACTGTGAGGGTAAGCAGCGTCATCAGCAGGAAACTGTTCTTTAAAGCGGTCCAGTATATCTGCGTATTTGTTTTGGCACGTCTCCCAGTCTACATTTCCACTCTCTTTTGCAACTTTGTATTCATGTGTTACTCGAAGCAGCAACTCTACTTCATTGACAGTCCATTTAAAAAACTCTGTGCTTTTCCTTGACATTTTGCCGCAACGTTTCAAAGAGCCGGAAAGAAAATAAACGTCAGCCGGAAATGACGCGTGACGAAGCGTCTTACGTTTCACGCATGCGCAGTACAGGTTGAAAGCATTGGTAGTCGTTTCAATGTGGATGACAAAGTTTTGGAAAACGAATAGAAACGACAGTGTGGACGTGAAGCGTTTTTAGAGGAAAACTCCGTTTATCCGGATTAGTGTGGACATGGCCTTAGTTTTAATTTAGTTTTTATAAGTTTCACTTTTTTTCTAAATAAGGACATTTGTTGGGTGCTAGATTCAAAATTCAAATATAATTAAATATAATATAATTAAACTGGCACTGGGCGGGTTAAATGACCAAAACAAAGACAGACATTCCAGCACGTAATGCACATTTTCAAAGCAGAATATCCGACTTCAACATTGTTTTTAGATATGTTTTTTTAAGAATGTTCTCTTAGCATGTTTCTTAAATATCTGCAAACATATTATGGTGTTTTTATGCTTTAGAAGAGTCCAAAAACTTACATAAAGCACCTTAAAGGCTTTAAATGTCACGTTTAGCTGAATACTAGTGTGGTGAAAATAGTCAAATATTATTTACTGTCATCTTAGCCTTAAAAGCACATGCTAATGATAAACTTGAACTTCATTGTGGTTAAACTTAGCTGCGATTTAACGAATCAGATGTGTTATAGCTCCTGGTCGACTATAATTGAAATTGCAGATCTTCCGATGTGACTATTGCAGATGAGCACATTGCAATATCGATGCTGAATATTGTGCAGTCCTAGTATTTACACAAGGTGAATAGGAATAACAAACAATAAAAAGGATCAGGAACTGATGTCTGCTTTAATTATTATCTGTTTTCTTTAAACATCATTTAATCTCAGGTTGATTAAATGATTAAAAGGTTGACAAAACATTACACGAGAGTTTTCTTTGCTTTACTGATAAACACGTGTGTTCCTTGTTATGAAAATCAATCCGTTATTATAGTTCCTTATTGCATTTTGAGATTGAACATATGTAATAATTAAATAATTTACTCATAATGGGTGTTTTTTTATTGTGCTTGTCTTTGATTTTTGAAAGGAACAAAAAGAAAAGGGTTGTCAATAAATAAATAAATAAATAAATAAAATGCCGAAGCTGAAAAAACACCTGATTGTGAGAGAAAATTATTGTGCAATTATAAGTGAACATTCGCAACGTTACGAGCTCAGGCAGACTCATTCTGGCAAATTAACAGGTGCATGAAGCAGATGTTTACCATGGAAAGAAGCGCCATTGATTAGACACTAGCTCAAACTGTATTTCAGGTTTGTTTTTTATCTGTGATGGGAAGCATATCGGGGCAACACATCGGCTCAGTGGTTAGCACTGTTGCCTCACAGCAAGGTCACTGGTTCGAGTCACGGTGGGTCAGTTTCCTCCATGGGTGCTTCGGTTTCTCAAACAGTCCAAACACATGCGCTATAGGTAAATTGATTATACTAAATCGTCCATAGTGTGTGTATGGGTGTTACCCAGTGCTAGATGCTGGAGTAGTTGGTGGTTCATTCCACTGTGGCCACCTCTGAAATAGAGAAAGGAAAGGAAGGAAAATGATTGAATGAAAAATTCAACCGACCCAGCCGAGGCTCGGACCAGCGGCCTTCTTGCTGTGAAGTGACAGCGCTACCCACTGTGCCACTTCATCGCCACATAAAACATAATAATGTAGTATATTATCTTCAGAGAACTTCCTGACCCCAAAGCTATACATATTTTTGAATGTTTAAATTAATGTGTCTGCTATTTCTCTTTACTTTTTCTGCTATTGGCTTAGTAAATTTGCTATCCATAGAGATAAACATTGCAATAAAGCCTAAAAAAGTGCCAAAAAAAAATTTATATTAAATAATATATATTAATATAAATATATAAAAAAAGACAAAAAAAAAAAATAAAAAATTCTAGTTTTTATTCTAGCTGAAATAAAACAAATAAGACTTTCTCCAGAAGAAAAAATATTATTAGACATACTGTGAAAATTTCCTTGCTCTGTTAAACATCATTTGGTAAATAAAAAAAAGAAAAAGAAATCATAGGTGGGCTAATAATTCTGATTTCAACTGTACATATATACTCATCTTACTTTAAATTGATATATGTTATTTATTTTATATATATATTTTTAAAGAGGAAGTTGTGTCTATTTTTCACCTAATAAAACTTTAACAACGATTCCCTTTTACTTTTCTTTGTTGAGTTCAAAATAATGAAAATGTTTTCAATGCAGAAATGTAAGGCTCTGGCCTGCATCTTTATTGAAGTTAAACCAAAAAGTAACTTGCATTTTTTTTTAAGTAACTCAAATGTTATTAATTCATTTTTTAAAAGTAATGCATTACGTAACACATTACTAACATGCAAATCACACTAAATTGCACAAATGAAATCGTAGGAATTAGCCACTAAAACAAAAAGTTATGGATTGGTGAAAGATCGTGTTGATTATATATTTATTAATATATGTATTTGTCATGATGACAGTAAATAATATTTAACTAGATATTTTTCAAGACACTTCTATACAGCTTAAAGTGACATTTAAGGCTGAACTAGGTTAATTAGGCAGGTTAGGGTACTTAGGCAAGTTATTGTATAACGATGGTTGTTCTGTAGACAGTCTGAAAAAAAATAGCTTAAAAGGGCTAAAAACTTTGTCCTTAAAATGCTTCATAAAAAAATTAAAAACTGCTTTTATTCTTGCCGAAATAAAACAAACAAGACTTTCTCCAGAAAAAAAAAATATTATCAGACATACTGTGAAAAACTTCTTGCTCTGTTAAACATCATTTGGAAAATATTTTAAAAAGAAAAAAATCAAAGGGGAGCTATTAATTCTGATTTCAGCTGTATATATTCAACACGTTCTTTCGCCAATTCGCAACTTTTTGATTTAGTGGCTAATTTCATTCATTCATTTTCTTGTTGGCTTAGTCCCTTTATTAATCTGGGGTCGCCACAGCGGAATGAACCGCCAACTTATCCAGCAAGTTTTTACGCAGCGGATGCCCTTCCAGCTGCAACCCATCTGTGGGAAACATTCACATACACTCATTCACACACACACTACGGACAATTTAGCCTACCCAATTCACCTTTACCGCATGTCTTTGGACTGTGGGGGAAACCGGAGCACCCGGAGGAATCCCACCCGAACGCAGGGAGAACATGCAAACTCCACACAGAAACGCCAACTAAGCCGAGGCTCAAACCAGCGACCTTCTTGCTGTGAGGCGAAGGTGCTACCCACTGCGTCACCCTTAGTGGCTAATTTGTACGGTTTTATTTGTGCAGTTTAGTATGATTTTCTCATCCCCAATGATCTCATATATTTCATTTCTACATAAAAGAAATCTTCAAAATATGTTAACTTGTTGTTTTGCGTGAACAATGTGTGCTGGACTTAATCCCGATACTCAAATATTTGGATTTCTGCAACTAAAGCATCTTTAAGTTATAAAACACTGTACGATCCTATTCTTAAGTACAAAAGCAAGCAGTTTAGATTAAAATAACTCAACGTCCTATTTTCCCATCTCACATTTTTGGAAAGTATCCAGCATGCAGAAGCCACCTATACTCCCAAACTCCCTTTTTTTCTGAAACTCACACACTCCTTTCAGTCTCTCCAATTTACATGCATCTGCGGTTCCCCAGGCGTCTCCTCCTCGCCTGTACAATCTCCACCTCTACCCTCGGGGTCGAGCCCTGCTCCCTCATGGCTGGATTATGACTCTGAATCGTAAAAAGCCCCATTCTCGAAACCTTGATCCTCTCGGCGACACCGCATATTAGTCTGCCGACCTCAAACAAAACGCCGGCCGCCGCTCAGACGCCGAGTAAACAGGTAATATCCCTGCACTCCGAGTCCAGAGCATTTTGGAGGATGCTGGAGATGCAAATGCATGCGCTCCCTTTCTCCCTCGCCATCAGGGCCTCCATTACACAGAGCAAAGATGAGGACAGGCAGGCGGAATAAGCAATGAGGGCTTAATAATTTATACTGGCCACATGTCTGAGTTGGGTTTGCCCAGAAGCCCTGGTTCAGGGAAGGTATAGACTGTGAGTGTCTGGGAAAAAGCGGTCGCTCTCCAGAAGATGAGATGTTAAGCAGACTCTTCCTGTTGCAGATTAAATTGTGGGAACACTTTAGTTTAGGTCACAATTCATGATATTGCTAATAATAATAATAATAATAATAATGATATTCATGCATGTGTCTGTGTGGGTGTGTTTTCTCGTGTGTTTGTGTGTGCATATGATGTGTGTGTATAAGTGTGCGTGTCTGTCAACATTTGCCTGTGTGTTTGTGTATATGTGGGCAAGTGTTTGTGTGTGGTTGTGTGTGCACATGCTTGTGTGTGTGTGAGTATGCGGTATGTGTGTGCATGTGTCTGTGTGGGTGTGTTTTCTTGTGTGTTGTGTTTGGGTGTGTGTGCATATGATGTGTGTATGTGTACATGTTATGTGTATATGTTTGCGTGAGTGTGTATGCGTGTGTTTGTGTGTGTGCGTGTATGTGAAGTGTGTGCATGTGAACATGTTACATATATGTGAGTGTGCTTGTGTGTGTGTATGGTACGTGTTATGTGTTTGTGTGCGTGCATGCGTGTGTTTTGTGTGTGTGTCTTTGTGATGTGTGTGTGTGTGTGTATAAACATATTATGTATGTGTGTGAGCCTGCATTAGTGTGTGTTCGTGTGTGTGTATGGTACATGTTATGTGTTTGTGTAATTATGCATGCATGTTTGTGTGTGTGTGTGCATGTGTACATGTTATGTATATGTGTGTGTGTGCATAATTGTATGTGTGTGTGTATGTTATGTGTTTGTGTGGGTGTGCATGTGTGTGTGCATAATTGTATGTGTGTGTATGTTATGTGTTTCTGCTTGTCTATTAGTATGACATGAATTATTCATTATTAGCTATAAAGTATGGTCTTATACTGCATCCATAATCTTACCCAAAACCCAAACCCAGCTTCTACCCTACTAGTAGTTTATTAAGTTACTGAAATTGTTTTACTCGTCACACTGGTAACACTTTAGGTCACAATTCATACTATTAACTCCTGGCTTATTACATGCCTATTAGTAAGAGATTGTGTGTTCATTAGTAGTTATAAAGTTTGATCATATTCCGCATCTCTAATCCTACACTGTTAAAAATATCCCTAAAGATGTCTGTATTTTGCCATTTCATGTTTTGTTTTTAGTTTTTTGTTTATATGAGCTTTTGAATTGCATTATGGGAGCTTGATCTTTCCTCCAAAAATGTTTAGTGCGGTGCAATTTTTTTACATTACTTAAGCATAAATAACCTTTTTCATTTTGAGCATTACAACTTCTAGATGATGGATAAAAAAGCCCAGAGTGTCTTCTTTCCAATGATACCAACCCAAGCTCATTCTGAAAACGTAACCCCGCGGACTTTTCTGGAGGCTGCAATTTACGTGGCCGGAGGTACGTATGGCTGCATTTAATTTTTTCAAGCGACCGATATGGCGTGGTGTGACGCCGCTCCTCTTCGCGCTCTGCGGCTGACGGCTCACCTCCGTGTGGTGGGCTTTCCCGTTGCAACCAGTTTGTTTGGTTAGCTCGTTGTGTTACATCGACGGAGCGGAGGCCGGAAGGGGAGCCGGCCGCGACGACCGGGTTTGAGTCCGGGGAAGAGCGGTTCCAGAAATCAGGTAAGACAAAAAACTAAATCAGAATCCAATATCCAAGTTCGTAACGGGGTGAGAATGCGGTAAAATTCGAAAAGGCGGTCAAAATCAGACGTGGGTTTTCTTTTTCTGGACAGCTTTTGTAAATCTTTGCTTGGGTTTAGGGAAGGAGGAGGAGAGGAAGGAGGGTTGGTCGGCCGATTGGCCGGCCGCCCAGTCAATCATTCAGTCGGACAGACGGTCGCTCAGTTTGTGTTTGGACAAACGGTGTTGGACCCCTTTATTTTATACCCGTAATATTTTTTTATATGCATTAGACTGTAAAAAAAAAAAATGCTGGGTTCCACAAAATTCCTTCATGTGGTCCCGACACATTGATTGTTAACTTAACAATTTATAGAAATTTGAGAGAATTAAACGTAAAAGAATTTCGTTGCTTGCAAAAACTCAAGAATTGTGTTGATTCTACTTATTTTAAATGAGTAGCAGCAAAAACATATTTTTGAGTGTGCTGTAATACTTACAGTGGGGGAAATAAGTATTGAACACGTCACTGTTTTTCTCAGAAAACATGTTTCTAAAGGTGCCATTGACTTGAAATTTTCCCCAGATGTTGGTAATTCATACATGCAGAGAAACCAATCTTATTAGTTTACAAATGAAGTTATGCAAAATGAAATGAAATGATGCAGGAAAAAAGTATTAAACACATGAAGAAAGGAAGGTGCAGAAAGACATGGAAAGCCCAGACAGCAGCTGAAATCTCTCAGTAGTTCTTTAGCAACCCTCTACCCTTCATTATTGTAAATTAATATACTGTAAGCATCTTCAGTCCAACATCTGTGAAGATGTAACCAGGGTGGACATTTCAGCAAGACAATGATCCAAAACACAGCAAAGGAAACTCTCAAATGCTTTCAGAGAAAGAAAAACAAGCTGTAGAATGGCCCAGCCAATCACCTGACTCGAATCCAATAGAAAATACAAAATAAAGCTCAGATTTAACAGACGAGACCCACAGAAGCATTAAAATTTTTACACTCTGTTGATGTCATTACACACAACTTGATTTTTAGATTTTTTTTTGTTTGTATTGTTTGGTTTTTTCCAAAATCTGGTTAAATTCCATGTCAACAGCTCCTTTAGAAAAATTTAATCCCAGCAAAAACATGACGTGTTCAGTACTTATTTTGTCCACTGTATGTATAGTATTTATCAATGCACCTACTTTTGTCTAAGATTAAAGAACAATGCTTATTAATCTCACTCATACTTCCATTAACTTGAATTACAGAAATGCTAATTACAGCATTCCTCACTTTAAAGCCAGTAATGACACACAGATTTTTCAGACTTGATGTTTTTGCCTTTGGTGCTAGAAATCGTGGTGGCAAAAATTGAGAAGTTCATCGAGCGCTGCCACATTCATTAAATCAGCGTGTGCTTATCGAGGAGACGCCGCTGAAGCGTTTGCTCCGTTTTGTTTTAGGCATTAACTTGCAAATCCACAACTGTCCGAGGGGAAAGTGCGGATCTATTTTGGGGAGCGTGGAGGATGCCATAGGCTGCCACTGGAGACACAAACACTAATGCAGTTTTTATGAGGGATGTGTTACAGGGTGGCCTATCATAACGCTATAAAAAAACAACAAATCAATAATTTAGTCTCCACGGCCAATGGTGTGTGTGCATTTGCAGTGTGCGAATCGGAGCGAGCCAAAGTGAAAGCAGACAACAACACAAGCTGTCCGTCGGGCATTTGTCTGCTTTAGGATGCTCTTTTGAAGGTTGGACAGCTCTTAAGATTGCCGTTTTCTTACTGAGATAGTGTAAAACTAGTAATAAATGTCGTATAGATTTAAATTTTTATTCATTGTGTTGCTAATTAATTTATATTTCACGATTATATTTGGAAAAATAAACATTTTTAATTCATATTTAGGTTAGAATAATCTAATTTCATTTTTTTATTATTATTATTTAACAACAGAAGCTGTCTGTCTGCTTTTGGATGCTTTTTTTAAAGGTTGGACAACAAGATGTCCTTAAATTTAATTAAAGACCCCGCTCTTTAGTCCTTTTCCCCCCCATACCCCGATCTGCGTCTCATTTCAGAGTCTGCTACTGTCCAATTGCTTATTGCCCATACTTCTAGTGAGACCAGTGAAAATAAATTGTACAGTGAAAGAAAAATATTTACAATAAATAAATGATGAATTACCTTGGTGTCAAATAAATTAAAGAAATAAATATAACAAAACTCAGTTACTGTTTTCAACAAACTAAACTAAATATGATAAGAAAAGCATTAAAAGAAACATCTTCAACATACCAAACGTCTTAACTAAACTACTCTAACTAAAAACAAAACACAAAGCAGCACACTCTACTAAACCTAATGAACTTATACAAAGATGAATCTTGATGTTGTGTATGTATATCAGCAACTTACTCCTACACTCCTTTAGTGGCTAATTCGTATGAGTTCAGTGGTACGAAAATAAACGGTTTTAAAAAGGAGGCGTGGCACCTAACCCCAACCGTCATTGAGTGATGACCAAATCGTACTAAATTGTACGAATTAGATCTTACGAATTCATCCGAATTAGCCACTAAATCAAAAAGTTACAAATTGCCATGAGATTGCGTTGGCAAAGCTCGTTCTCTCAGACTAGCCCTCGCAAGAGAGAATGTCCTCACAGAGACCCACAGAAAGAGTAAGAGCGAGAAGGAGCAAGAGATAGAGAGAGAGAGATTGCCATTGCAGTTTGGGCTCGGCTTTTAAACGATACGCCGACCAGCGATTGGTGGCGCAAACCCAGCGTCAACAGCCAACATCATCAGCACGAAATGCGGATCATCCAGTGCCGTTCATACCTGTAACACACGCATGAAACGACACACCCACACAGGGCCGGAGCAAGCTGAACTGCCGCTCTAGGCAGAGGACGATCACACCGCCCTCAACCCTAATGTGAAAACGGTTATGAAAATAAAGTGAGGTGTCGCGGACCTCTATTCTGCCGCCCTATGCGCGGATATAACTGAGGACGCGCGGGTGCTGAGGGAG
The DNA here is from genome assembly GCF_052040795.2 of Danio rerio. NCBI lineage: Eukaryota > Metazoa > Chordata > Actinopteri > Cypriniformes > Danionidae > Danio > Danio rerio. Next base: position 4,129,939 of record NC_141021.1, on the reverse strand, counting down.
GAAGGTGTCGCGGACACCACCCTCTCTATTCTGCCGCCCTTTGCGCGGAAATAACTGAGGACGTGCGGGTGTCGCGGACCTCTATTCTGCCGCCCAATGCGCGGATATAACTGAGGACACGCCGGTGCTGATGGAAATGTTGCTGACGCTGCCCTCTCTGTCGCCTATGTGCGAATATATCTGAGGACGCGGGTGGTGAGGGAGGTGTCGCGGACATAACTGAGGACGCGGGTGGCAAGGGAGGTGTCGCGGACGCCGCCCTTTCTATACTGCCGCCCTAGACGGCCGCCTAGGTCGCCTCTATGGACGCGCCGGCCCTGCACCCACATACAAACAAACGCACACACAAATCCAAAATACGTTCTGCAAGCGAATGTAACAGCGGGTTAACGAACCAAAACAAAGACAGCTGTTCCGGCACGTAATGGACATTTTTAAAGCAGAATATTTGACTTCAGCATTGTTTTTCAGATAATCAAGAATGTTCACTTAGCATGTTCCTTAAACATCTGCAAACATATTATGCTCATTTTATGCTTTAGAAAAGTCCAAAACTCACAGCACCTTTAATAAATATTCATAAAAGTCACTTTTCTTAACTGTTCAGGGTTAAAAGTTGTTGGAAGAAAGATCAAGGTCTCATAATGCAATTAAACCCTGCTGAAAAATCCAGCTTAAACCAGCCTAGGCTGGTTGGCTGGTTTTAGCTGGCCGACCAGGCTGGTTTTAGAGGGGTTTTGGCCACTTCCAGGCTGGTTTCCAGCCATTTCCAGCCTGGTCTTAGCTGGTCAGGCTGGGAGATGACCAGCTAAAACCAGCTTGACCAGCCTAGCCAAGCTGGGAGTCCAGCTATATCCAGCTTAAACCAGGCTGGTCAAGCTGGTTTTAGTTGGATTTGGCTGGTCATTTTCCAGCCTGACCAGCTAAGACCAGGCTGGAAATGGCTGGAAACCAGCCTGGAAATGGCCAAAACCCCTCTAAAACCAGGCTGGTCAACCAGCTAAAACCAGCCAACCAGCCTAGGCTGGTTTAAGTTGGATTATTCTGCAGGGAAAACCAAAAATTAATAGGGGAAAATGAAAACATAAATCACAAAATACAGAAATCTGCTTATTTACGGATATTTTTGCAGTGCCTGGTGGTGTGAAGCTCCTGCGCTTCAGGTATAAAGTCTGCGAGGTGGTGTGCTTTCTTGGCTCCTGGTATCACTTCACAGCTCGCGGTGGTGTTGCAGGATCAGTCGTGACCAGCCGTTTATCACATTAGGCGGGTAAGTGCCTCTGGAGGAGCCCATGCAAATGTGTGCTCTAGAACGCGCTGTAATCGTGGACTTCCTCAATGACAGGAACTGGAGCACAGCATGAGCTGGAGAAACTGGAGGAATGAGTGTGAGACGCTGCTGGAGCTTCTCACATCCCAACACCATCACATCTGCATGATGAGCTGAACATGAGGCTGATCTGATCACACACAGGCTTCAGTTGGCGTTACAAGTAAAATAAGAACAATTTAAAGGGATAGTTCACCCTAAATCACTATGGAACATCACTATGGAAGACAATTGGCGCCATTCACTTGTTTTAAAATATCTTCAACCACTGGAGCTTCTAACATCCCGACGCCATCACATCTGCATGATGAGCTGAACATAAGACATTCTGATCACATGCAGGCCTGAGTTGGCGTTACTAGTAAAATAAGAACAATTAAAAGGGATAGTTCACCCAAATATCTCATTGGAAGTCAATGGGTGCCATTCATTTGTGGTGACTTTCAAAATTGATTTTCACCCATAATTGACACCAATTGACTTACATAATAGGAAATGAATCACTGTAGAAGTCATTGGTGGCTATTCATTTGTTATAAATATCTTCAACTGCTGGCGCGTCTCGCTTCTCAACACCATCACATCTGCATGAAGAGAGACTATCTGATCACACACAGGCCTGAGTTGGCGTTTCTAGTAAAATAAGAACAATTTAAAGGGATAGTTCACTCAAAAATCAAGTCAATGCAAATGACTTATTAAAGACACCACAAATGAATGGCATCCAGTGATTTTTGGGTGAACTACCCCTTTTAATTGTTCTTATTTTACAATTTTTTTTTTTTTTTTAATTTGTGGTAACTTCCAAAATTAATTTCCACCCATAATCAACACTCAATTATCCACCATTATTACTGTTGTTAATACTAGGTGATGCATGACTGGAATTGTAGTCCATAAACTGACGGATTTGTAGTTCTATGTGATCTGTGTTAACCAGCGATCTGCACAGGTTGGATCGTTGGTGACCGTGACAGCCATTAGTGTTTTTAATAATATTTTTTTAATATGCTTTTAATAATATTTAAAAAATATTTTTTTCAGACATGACACCAAAACTTACCAGTAACTTTTTTGCTTTTGAAATATGTCTTTATTATTATTGTATTATTATTTAATAAGGAATTATACATCATTTTTTAAACATTTTTGAAGTCAACCTAGGTTTTTGTTTGTGTGCATTGCCTAAATGCTAATGATATTAAAGTATATATATATATATATATATATATATATATATATATATATATATATATATATATATATATATATATATGTATACTTTAATATCATTAGCATTGTGCATTGTGCAGTATCCAACTGGATGCCGTGGCAGCAGCCATATTGCGCCAGACCGCGAACTACACACCAGGAGAGGAGACACAGTGATGAAGCCAATAATGATATGGAGATGGTAAGGAGGCCATGACCAGTGGGAATTTTTAACGTCTCATCCGAAAGCACTGAGCAGTACAGAGTTCCCATCAATATACCGGGGCATTAGGACCCAAACAGACCACAGATTGTGCGCCCCCTGCTGGTCTCACTAACACCACTTTCCGCAGCAACCTAGCTCTCCATGAGGTCTCCCATCCAGGTACTGACCAGGCGCAGCCCTGCTTAGCTTCAATGGATGACCATGTGGGAGTTGCAGAGAGTTAGCTGCCGGCTAAGAGAATATGAGAACAGTAATTTAATCCTTAAAAAAAAAAAACATCTATTTTATCCATGAAGTCATTTTTGTTTAGTTTTTTCTCAACCATGTGCACAAATGTACACATTTATCAGTATTAACATTATTATTTGCTATTAGAAATCATTCAAGATGGCCCAAACTAAATTATTTTAAATATTTTTAAATATTGCCTTTTGTAAAAATGACGTTGCTATTAGCCACAAATTAGCCCGTGTGAAATCTTCATTACCTAAAGGTCACATAAAGGTGTGCTTTAAAATCGATCTTGTTTACTGAGGAATCGAGCTGTTCTTCTCAGATTCCTGGACTCATTAATTCCTGTCCAGAATGAAGGAGCTGTTTTAGGTTGAAGGCCGCTGCCCCTTAGATTTACTCTGACCTTACTCGAAATAGCCGGAGCAGCATTGAGGCCACCGGAGCAGCGGGTCCCAGCACTGAGCTCCAATATGAGGCATAATCGGCCCTCCGTCCCCTGTCCTGCTGTCTCCGGAGAAGCCATGGGTGGAGAAGAGGTCATCCTCCAGCCGAGTGTGAGTTTGCAGGAGTTCAGTCGAGGTCTGCGGTGTTGCGTGATCCCGCCGGGGACGCCACAAATCGCATCACAGTGCCAGAGCAGGGCTTTGATGTCACCAACGGGCCGAGACCGGCTACAGATTTCTCCTGAAGCCAATGCAGCGTGAGCTTCCATTAGAGCTGGGATTCGCTGTGGCTGAAACTCACAGTTCATCACCGGAGCTGAAAGTCACTGTCTGAGGATGAGGACAACTCAAGCTATAGACAACTCCGGTGCAGGTTTACTTCACATATGTGCACTCAAAAAAGGACTTGCAACACAGTTTTTAAGAGTTTTTTTTGTGACAACTTAATTGTTTTATTTGCAATCTACTTAAATTTGTAAAAAACAAATATTTTAACATAATTTCTTTTTGTTGTTGTTTGTAACTCAATTGTTTGTTTTTCTTTGCGTTTTTTTTGTTCGTTTTGGGAGGGGGTAGTTTTTGTTTTGTTTTGTGTTTAGTTTTGTTTTCTTTTATAAATTGGTCAAATATTTGTTCTAATTTTCTGAGTAGTTTTGTTTTTTACTTTGAATATGATATAAACATGTTTGAACATGGATTCTTAGTTATTTATTCATTAATTTTCTTGTCGGCTTAGTCCCTTTATTAATCCGGGGTCGCCACAGTGGAATGAACTGCCAACTTATCCAGCAAGTTTTTATGCATCTCTAGGAAACATCCACACACACATTCATACACACACTCATACAATACGGACAATTTAGCCTACCCAATTCACCTGTATCGCATGTCTTTGGACTGAGGGGGAAACCGGAGCACCCGGAGAAAACCCACGCAAAGGCAGGGAGAACATGCAAACTCCACACAGAAATGCCAACTGAGCCGAGGCTCGAACCAGCAACCTTCTTGCTGTGAGGCGACAGCACTACCTACTGCGCCACTGCCTCGCCCCATTCTTAGTTATTTAATGAAAAGTAATTTTCTGAACGACAACATTTCTGTTTTAAATTTGTTTGAAATCTCAGAATAATAGATATTATTATTAATAATAATAATTTATTCTAATCAGGGCTTAATTTGTGCCAGAACACCTCTGAAATCTGATACAGCACCTCATTTTATTGATCCCCTCCTAACACGCACCCCCGCCCGTCTCTTCACGATCTTCCGCGACTCAACAAACTTTTTCACTTTCGTCCACAACAGTCAATCCCCACCACACGCACCCCGACTTGCTTTTCACTTTCACCCGCAATACTCAACCCCCACACCCCTGGCTCCTGACTTTCGTCTGCAACACGTCTCCCTCTTCTTGTAACATGTCGGATCCGTTACCCAGATCTATTCTGGGACCTCGTAATTTACAAATTAAGCACTGATTATAATATTATAATTAGGTACACCTTTCTAACTGCTCGTTAATGCAAATTTTGGGTCCCACTTTATATTAAGTGTCCTTAACTACTATGTACTTGCGTCAAAAAATAAATACAATGTACTTACTGTGTTCATAATGTATTTGAGAACACTTGTGGTGCTTTTGAGTGGGGATAGAGGTTGGGTTATGGACAGGTTTGGTGGCATGGGTAGGTTTAAGGGAGGGTTAAGGTGTAAGGGGTGGTCAACAGTGTATTTACAAATGTAATTACAAAAGTTAATAACAGATGTAATTACATACATGTATTTAATCAAGCATAAGTACACAGTAAATACATGTATTTTACAATAAGTACATTGTAACAAACTATTAATTCCTGTGTAAGTACATATTAGTTAAGGCCACTTAATATAAAGTGGAAACCAAATTTCTAATCAGCCAATTACATGGCAACAATTCAATACATTTAGACATGTAGGTCAAGATGATCTGCTGCAGTTCAAACAGAGCATTAGAATGAGGAAGACAGGTGACTTTGAACATGGCATGGTTGAGGCAGATGGGCTACAGCAGCACTGGGTGCCACTCCTGTCAGTAGAAGATTGGAAAAAAGTTGCCTGGTCTGATGAGTCTCCATTTCTGCTGTGACATTCAAATGTTAGGGTCAAAACTTGGTGTCAATGATATGAAAGCATGGATCCATCCTGCCTCAACAGTTCAGGCTGGTGGTGGTGGTGTAATATTGTTGGGGATATTTTTCTTGGCACACTTTGGGTCTATTAGTACCAATTGAGCATCGTGTCAACACCACAGCCTACCTGAGTATTGTTTCTGACCACATCCATCCCTTTATGACCACATTGTACCCATCTCCTGATGGCTACTTCCAGCAGGATAACGCACCATGTCATAAAGCAAGAATCATCTCAGACTGGTTTCTTGAACATGACAATGAGTTCACTGTACTCAAATGGCCTCCACAGTCACCAGATCTCAATCCAAAAGAGCACCTTTGGGATGTGGTGGAATGCGAGATTCACATCATGGATGTGCAGCTGACAAATCTGCAGCAACTGCGTGATGCTATCATGTCAATGTGGAGCAAAATCTCTGAGGAATATTTCCAGTATCTTGTTGTATCTATGCCACTGAGGATTAAGGCAGTTCTGAAAGCAAAAGAGCCCGGCGCTGGTAAGGTGTACCTAATAAAGTGGCCAGTGGGTGCATATGCCTCAACTGCTTTTTCTCAGACATTCACAGTGCACTTCATCTCAGTTTGATTGACACTTCTGCACAGCGCTGAGATCCAGACCTTGTCTTGTCAGATTTACTCTTTATATCCACCATGGAAGGTTTCAAACCTGAATTAATTACCCCTCCATCCATTTATTTACCTCATGACAATCCACCATACACCACAAATCCATTCAATCCATGAAACCTGGCCTTGTCACCTAAAATACGTAGCAACACTGAACTCCTTCATCGCCTGTTTTCAAGCAGCACTTGATCTCAATATTACATGCATTTTCCTCCAGTATTTGAGATCAGAGTGCTTTTCGCCAGTAAATTATTGGTGCGGCGTCAACCAGCAGTGCAGTCCTGCGGCGTCCATGACATGTTTAGCAGCTTTTCAGCAAAACCAAACCACTTGCTGTGTGAAATAACACACCGACACTTACGCAAATGCGACTGCAAATATAGTTTGCAAGAGTTGCCTAGGGACTCGGCCAGAAATATTACTCTTAGCCCACGGGACGTGCATTTCCCATGACAGTTGACCAGATTTGTAATTAAGCGGTCGACATTACAGCACACCATGAATGAAGATTAACGAGCTGCAAGCCAAAGTTGATGAGCCAGACTGCACAGACAAGTATCATTAACCCTTTAGCAGCCCGAGGGACCTTTGCAAAGAATTGATACTGCAACCGAGGTTCACTTGCGCTTCGCGTCACCTTGCGATAGGAACGTTTCTATTGTGTTCCCCAGAGCAGAACAATAGAAGCTGGCCTTCACTTTGGTTTATGAGCACTCAAGACCTGGAACGCTTTCCAAGTTGAAACAAAAAAAGGCACTTAGGGCCTTGTGTCTTGAAGGCAGGGAGTATTAGAAGTCTAAGAACATTAACCTGTCAAAGTGGATGAGGTAATTTGTTTCCATTCATTAAACAATGGAGTGCACCCCACTGATTAATGTCACGCCTCGAACGGGGCAACTGCGTAGGGGAATGTACTCTGAAATCATTAAGCTAACACGCTAACGCAATGAATGCAGCTCGCACTCCCACATTAGCCTCCGACTATGACGCTAACTAACCCAGAGGAAAATTAAATTGCTTCAGAAATAGAAACAAATGAGACAATTATTGATGAACGGTGAAGAGTGTAAAAAATTATCGTTTAATCATTTTAATCTTCCCTTTTTTTTTTTTGAGCTGTTGTTTTTGCTGTTGGCACTCAGTTGTGTGTCGAGTGCGCCTCACTTTGTTATATAGTTTTGATTAGGGGTGTCAAATTTAATTGTTTCTTTGGTGCACCACAATGTAGATAGGGACAATTTGATATCGGTTCAATAATAAATAATAACCATTTTTTACGTACTGACGTCGTTTATCTCCAGAGATGTATAGTAACGAAGTAGAACTACTTCACTGCTGTACCTAAGGGCCTACTCACACTATGCTATCCGAACCGTGCCCAGGCTCAATTCCCGGATCATTTGAGAAGTGTGAGTGCGCTGAATCTGGCTCAGGCACGGTTCACTTGGCCGGCCCTGGCCCGGTTGGATGAGGTGGGCCTGAGCACGGTTCACTTGGGCTTTGGCGCGGTACGTTTGTAGTGTGAGTGCAAAACGCACTAAAGCCCAAAACTGAAAGCAAGACGTGACTTTAAGGGACTGTTACATATTGATTTATTAATCAATCTTACTGTTCAATGAACGCAAACTGCCGTAGTTTATTAAAGACGCAAACTCCTCACAGCACGACAGCTGCGCGCCTTCAGCAAACCTCCTCATTCCTGCAGCACGAGGGCTTTATGATTGTTTATGAGCGCCAAAAGTGGTGGATCTGTTCGATTGTGAAATATCTGACTGCATGTCACCGCATCCCTAAGGACTGTTTGGCGAAATATTTGACTGCATGTGACTGCATATCAATCAACTGAAACGATATAACTAGAGAAATCTCCACTGTGCTGCTGAGTGAGAGCGCTTCTCACTGAACAGCGCAGCATCGATGACGTAAGCATGCCCATGCCCGATTGTGGTGTGAGTGCGGGCCGTCGGGGGAGACGGTAGGGGGGACAAGCGTGCTTTGGCCCGGTTCGAGGCAACTAGTGTGAGTACGGCCTAAGTCCTAAAAGGCAGTATCTGTACTTTACTGGAGTATTGTTCTTTTCTCCTACTTTCACTTTTACTTCAGTACATATTTTCGATGAGTTTAATACTTTTACTCCGATAGAGTTTTTTATGTGCTCCATCGTTACTCGTTACTAGGGGTGTCAAAATTATTGATATCGGTTCAGTAATAGATCATAAGCGCATTCCATCTCATGTTGAGAGGGTGAAGACAATGACCAATCATAGCGGTGTAAGAACTCGCCTGACAGCGCTCAAAAAGCAAGCGGGATAATATTTACATGCGTTTATTTGCTATAAATGCTCATGTTGTCTTCTCTGCATGTGTTGGAGTTTTGTTCGATACATTCAGAAAGCGTGTTTTCTTTGAGCAGGTAAAACTAAAGGTACAGTTCATATATCTTACTGCTGTATTAAAGGACAAAATTGTATTACAAATATTTTAAAGATGTTTATAGATTTTAATTTTTTAAAAATTCCTGGGTTGTGAAGAAAAAAATCTAATTATGTATAGAAAGCACCGCCAATGCACCGAGTTATCAAATTTAACTGAAGGCATGACAATCATAACCGAACCGTGAAACCAGTGTACGTCATTCTCTGCAAGATAGACACAATTAATTGCATATAATCAACAGCGCAAATGGCTTTACCAACTAAATATATACAGTTGAAGTCAGAATTATTAGCCCCGCTGAATTATTTGACCGCTTGTTTATTTTTGTACCCAATTTTTATTTAATGTAGAGCAGATGTCTTCAACACATTTCTAAACATAATAGTTTTAATAACTCATTTCTAATAATGGATTTATTTTATCTTTTCCATGATGACAGTAAATAATATTTTATTAGATATTTTTCAAGACACTTCTATACAGCTTAAAGTGAAATTTAAAGGCTTAACTAGGTTAATTAGGGTAACTAGGCAAGTTATTGTATAACAATGGTTTGTTCTGTAGACTATCGAGAAAAAAATAGCTTAAAAGGGCTAATTTTGTCCCAAAAATGGTGTTTAAAAAAAATGAAAAGTGCTTTTATTCTTGTCGAAATAAAACAAATAAGACTTTCTCCTGAAGAAAAAATATTATCAGACATACTGTGAAAATTCCCTTGCTCTGTTAAACATTATTTGGAAAATATTTTATAAAGAAGAAAAAATATCGAAGGGGGCTAATAATTCTAACTTCAACTGTATATATATTTAGACCTAATAAATGAGATTTGTATTCTGATCACATACAAAATTTCCAACCCAGGCTCATTCTGAAAACATACCCCTATAAATATTTTTAGAGAGCTGCAAATACGTCCTAGGATGTAAGTTTTTTTTTGCAGTATTTGTTTTCCCGAATCCACCAGAGGCCACTATGTACGCTTTTTGAGATCTCAAATATCTCTCGCAAGTGCGATTTGCATTTACTGTTCTCATATAAATCCACCAGCGGCTGCTTTTGACTGACTGACCAACTCATCCCTTCCCTAAACCCAACCTATAGTGTTTTTAAAAAAAACACCGAAAGACCAGCGCCCATCCACTTCCCTCAACCCAACCAACAGTGTTTTGAAAAGCAATCTAAAAACTGAAAAGCCCCTCACGGCAACATGATTTTTACCACATTTTCAGAATTTACCATATTCTCACCCTGTTGTTTACTTAATTTCTTTTTTGGCTTTTATTTTTGTCTTACCTGCTTTCTGAAATCGTTCTTTTCCAGACTCAAACTCCATTTTCGCGGTTGACTCCTCTCTGCATCTCAAGTCCACCGACATACGCTGCGAGCCACTGGACAAACTGGTAACAGCAGGAAATATGGAGGTCCATATGGAGGTACAACATAATTGAACTAATAAACTTTGTGGTTGATATTTGTTTGTTAAACAAAAAATAAAGATGTATGTAATAATAAAATTAATTAAGAATTTAACATTTATATTAAATCTTAGTCTTGATTAGTTTTAATTTAAGCACATTTTGAGAAAACTCTTTATTTATCTTCATCACTTTCTCATGGGGACTTAAATATATGCACGCTGAACTTTTGACAGTTCCACATGGTTGTTCAAATCAAAGCCTAAGCTGTAGTAAATCTCATAGAGTGAGTGTGGATTAAGAGAAAGACTATATAAAAATACATCATTAACGGTTTTGTGGTTCTCCAATGCACATGGCATTCATCTTTGTTGAACCCTCATGCGTATCATGTACAAGCTGGCGTCACATGTTGAGTCAGAAAGTAGAGTTGCGCTAGATAAAGACTAACCCGTCTGCTGCAACAGATTACTGAAATGACAGCAAGGCTTTCCAGGGAAGCAGCGCCGCTCTGATCTCCAAGTGCCACTGTGTCACTGTCAGGGTGCCAGTTGTTGCAAAGGTGACAAACCCCTCCAACGAATCTGAAAATGTCCTGCTGACTTGCCACTGGAAATGTTCTAGGACACTCGCTAGTGCAGCTGTGCGGGATGTGCTGTAACAGTAATGGGCTCCGACTGCTGGGTTTCCTTCCTCCCGCTGACATTGTGTGAACTGTGGGATCTCAGTGTCAGGACAGCCAGCCATTTTTGTGTGGTCTGGTTTTATTTGTCAAGTGTGTTTGTACATGTCTAGTGAGGTGTCTGGCGAACCTTTGTGTTTGTCGGTCCTGCAAAGTTACCTGGGAGTTTTGTACTTGTGAGAGTGTGTTAGTGAGACTAAAGGGGGTTGCATACTATGCATTTTAGAATTGGAAGTGAAGTTTATTTATAGGCTAATTTTGAGAGGATCACATGCTTATGATTGACCATCCCTGCTGAAAAATCCAGCTTAAACCAGCCTAGGCAGGTTGGCTGGTTTTAGCTGGTGGACCAGGCTGGTTATAGAGGGGTTTTGGCCATTTCCAGGCTGGTTTCCAGCCATTTCCAGCCTGGTCTTAGCTGGTCAGGCTGGAAAATGAACAGCTAAATCCAGCTAAAACCAGCCTGGTTTAAGCTGGACATAGCTGGTTTTGGCTGGGCTCCCAACCTGGCTAGGCTGGTCAAGCTGGTTTTAGCTGGTCATCCTCCAGCCTGACCAGCTAAGACCAGGCTGGAAATGGCTGGAAATCAGCCTGGAAATGGCCAAAACCCCTCTAAAACCAGCCTGGTCGACCAGCTAAAACCAGCCAACCAGCCTAGGCTGGTTTAAGCTGTTTTTTTCAGTAGGGATGGCAGGTCTTGTATTAGCCATCGCATGATTAACCAATCAGATGAGTCCAAACACATTATAAATAACCAGATTTACACCTTAGTTATCTTCGTCTTGAAGAATCCCCCCATCCCTCCATACCCCTCTCTCTTTCCTAGATTAGTACAGGATAGGGTGGTACAGTGGTAAGCATTGTTCCCTCACAGCAAGAAGGTCACTGGTTTGAAGCCAGTTGGGGTGTCTGTGCAGACTTTACACGTTCTCCCTGTGCTCACGTGGGTTTCCCCAAAGTTCCCTGGTTTCCTCCCACAGTCCAAAGACATGTGTTATAAGTGAATTTATCAAAGTTATCATTGGCACAGTATATGAGTAATTAGTTCAAGGCTTTCAACATCTGCCATTCAGCAGTCTATCACACCATGGCAACTTTCAATAATCAATAATAGGCCCAAAGAACTAATCCGGGGGAGCTCTCAGAACCTAACTGAGCTAAGACCCCCATGCTGATTGAGTGAACAATCGACTGACCAACTCACCCTCTTCCCTAAACCCCAGCGCCCACCCACTTCCCAGAACCGAGCCAACAGTGTTTTAAAAAGCAATCCAGAAAAAGAAAAGCCTGATTTTAGCACATTTTCAGATTTAACCACATTCTTACCCTGTTATTTACATGTTTGTTTTAGTTTTTGGCTTTTGTTTTTGTCTGACCTGCTTTCTTAAGCTGTTCTTCGCCAGATTTGAACCCTGTCGTTGCGGTCAACTCCTCTCTGTGTCTCAAGTCTGCTGACGTACGCTGTGAGTCACTGGACTAAGTGGTAACAGCGGGAAAGCCATCAATATAGAGGTAAGCGGTCATGTGCTATCGCAAAAAGAAACGGCATCATACCGCCCCATAGCGTTAGTTTTAAAGATGAAATGCAGCCTTACTTATATAGTATGCGTACGCATACAGCCTATCACACCTTTGCAACTTCCAATAATCAATAATAGGCCCAAAGAACTTATCTGTAGGAGCTCTCAAGACTTACCTGAGCTCAAATCCCCTCTCGCCCAATGAAAAGGGAGTGAACCCAGGGCTCAAGGTTTTCCATCTATGGCGCTGCGAAAAGGAGTGGGATTAAACAAGAAATTTAGACATTAAAAAGTGAGCGATCGGTGTACAAAGTGGTCATGTTTCAATTAGGGCTGGGCGATTTAGCAAAAAAAAAAAATCTAGGTTTTTTATAAAGTTTGACCGATTCACGATTTCGATTTTTCTTTTTTTGTGTGTGTGTTACTAGTCTTCTCAAAACATTACAACAACATGACTGAAGTAACATTCTCTTTAAAAGTAACTTGAAAAACCATCTGGTTAAGAAACTTTGTATTTTTAATGACCATGTCATACAAAAATCGGTCAAGGTGTAAATAAATGTAAAACAAATTCATGAGTTAAATAGCGTTGCTGAAGATTTGAATAAGAAATATTTGTGTAAATATTGCAGTTGCAGGAATACAGAGGTATTTTTTGCAAGTTTTGCTGAGCCTAGGAAAGATTGGCTGTCAGCTCGGCTTAGACTTTGTCTTCCGATTGAATGACAGAATGTAATGCTGCTGCCTTTTTCTTAAAAAGATACAGTGGAAGAAAAAGGAATGGAAACTGTAAAGCCTAATTTAAGTTGTGGACGTATAGCAGGAGTAAATACAAGCACCAGATCTGTGTCTAATATAAAATAATATATTTAATCTATTTTTCTTTTTTGCCCTTTTAAATACCGATCATTTGATGCACTTTGCTCCACTCTCTGTATTATGCTGCCTGATCTGTCTGGTTTTCAACTAGGTCCGCTACATGACGTCATGGGGGCGGGTACTTTCATTTTCACTGCTACAGTCCCTCACCTCTACTCGTGTTCAAACCAAAAGATCGGCGCGGTTTTTCACATGGCAGGCTTTTACGTCCTTTATAAATGTTGAGATCGAGTTTATCGACTTGATGCGGGAATGTCTTGACAATCCACATAGACCTGCAACAATAAAATCCTACATGACTTCAAGCTTTAAAAGACAGTTAAGCAGGTCGCACACCAGAAGCGCCGCGACACGGCGCGGACATGAAAGTTTAAACTATCCCACACCAAACGCGCACATTCGCATGATATTTAACATGAAACTAATCAGATGGCGCTCTGTGGGCCGACTGAAATGAGAAGTGCTTCGTGAATCGTGGCTGGGCGGCGTCGGTGTGTGTATAGAAACCTATTTAGAATTCTAAAATCCATGGCGTGGTGCTGTGCGGCTCATCGCCGAGAGGCGCTTCTGGTGTGCTTTCTGCTTCATACAGAGAGTGAACCCAAGCGCATTTGTGCCATTATAATGTATTAAATATATATATATATTTTAAAAATCGTGATTTCTCGATTTCATTTAAAATTAAATCGTCTTAAAACGTAAATTCGAAAAAATCGGAAAAATCGCCCAGCCCTAGTTTCAATCTTCAATTGGTCTCACGCAGTCACGTGATGCACTTTCGCAGGTCAGAGTTCCCCAAGCTTGAACTTTACAACACATCGAACTGCAAAACTTGTCGTACAAGCTTACATTTCTGGTGTGTCACATTCGCGTACATAAGAATGGAAGTCTATGAGGCGAAAGTGCAGTGTGGCTTTACAGTTTCATACCATTATACTGAATGATTTCAGTTGTTTCACAGCTACACCCTTCAATACTGAGCAATACTGATTTACACTCTACGGCACTGTTAATTGACTTCTTTGAGACATAGATCATTCTAGTCCTTGTTTAATGCAAATGATTATGACTACAGGGTTTGCTATTTGCGTTCTCTTCTGTAATTGGACATAAATAGACCCTAATTGCATTTTGCATGTTCAAAAAACACAGGCCTGCTTGTCCGTATTGACATTTCCAAGACAAACACGGTCATATTCAAGGAGCAGGTTGTTCAATTAGCCGTGAGGCAGTTTGCTAAGGCGCTCCGTTTGCTAAGACGCCCCGATTCCAACCCATCTTTTTTTAATCAATCCTCTCTGTGATGTTCCTCTTCGGAGATGAGCACAGAGCTATGAATAACATAAAGCCGTCTGTCTTGATGTTCGCATTGGTCACAGACCGAATCAAGTACAATTTGCATTCTTTAATTAGCTTCTGAGCCCTGCGTGATTACGACTTGGCCGCGATGCCGCACGCTTCAAAAATAAATAACAAACGCCGTCTGAAAGCAGACATCTTTTCCAGCTCTGCCGTTTGATGATTGCCCACAGAAGTAAAGAGAGGCTTGGAGAGCACTATACGGTAGCTGGAACAACAACCTGCAAGCCAAACACTGTATATACAGGGTGTGTGTGTATGTGTGTGTGAGAAGAGAGCGGTAAGGGGTGGGTTTGGAGAGTAGCATGGCCTCGAAGCTAAAAAGCCTGTCAGGGAAAAAAAACGAGTGCTGTATTCAAGTGCGCGTCTGGTAACTTGGCATAGGACACGTGCGCTCCCACGCAGAGCTGGCACTAGGCAGAACGCTGCCTTGTCTGTGTCTCATATCTCTAATATGATGTCACAATCAATTTTTCTGAATGAACGTCAAGCTGGTTTTTGGCTAAATATAGCAGTTTACAGATTATGACGTTCGTAACACGTTCTTGAGATTGCTCACACACTGTAAAGCATATTAAAGCAACTCCCTTTAGAAAACATAGTGTTGCAGTGACAATATTAGACGCTGTATGATTAACATTGACACCATGGTACAGAATGGTAATACATAATGTCATATACATATACTGTGATATTTATGTGCTACTGTAAAAAATAAAGGAACAAGTATGTCGAAAGAAGAAAATTGATTTGTACAAAATAGTATTCAATGGTAATACTATGGTGTTCGATGGTAATACTATGGTATTAAATGGTTATACTATGGTATTAGATGATAATATTATGGTGTTTGATGGTAATACAATGGTATTTGATGGAAATACAATGGTATTAGATGGTTATGCTATGGTATTAGATCGTAATACAATGGTATTAAATGGTAATACTATGATATTAGATGGAAATACTATGGTATTAGATGGTAATACTAAGGTATTAGATGGAAATACAATGGTATTAGGTGGTAAAACAATGGTATTAGATGGTAATACTATGGTATTAGATGGTAATACTATAATATTAGATGGAAATACAATGGTATAAGGTGGTAAAACAACGGTATTAGATGGCAATACAATGGTATTAGATAGTAATACTATGGTATTAGATGCTAATACTATGGTATTATAAGGAAATACAATAGTATTAGGTGGTAAAACAATGGTATTAGATGGTAATACTATGGTGTTAGATGGTAATACTATGGTATTAGATGTAAATACAATGCTATTAGTTGGAAAAACAATGGTATTAGATGGCAATACAGTGGTATTAGGTGGTAATACAGTGGTATTAGATGGAAATACTATGGTATTAGATGGTAATACTAAGGTATTAGATGGAAATACAATGGTATTAGGTGGTAAAACAATGGTATTCGATTGTAATACTATGGTATTAGATGGTAATACTATGATATTAGATGGAAATACAATGGTATTAGGTGGTAAAACAACGGTATTAGATGGCAATACAATGGTATTAGATAGTAATACTATGGTAATAGATGGTAATACTATGGTATTAGATGGAAATACAATGGTATTAGGTGGTAAAACAATGGTATTAGATGGTAATACTATGGTGTTAGATGGTAATACTATGGTATTAGATGTAAATACAATGCTATTAGTTGGAAAAACAATGGTATTAGATGGCAATACAGTGGTATTAGGTGGTAATACAGTGGTATTAGATGGAAATACTATGGTATTAGATGGTAATACTAAGGTATTAGATGGAAATACAATGGTATTAGGTGGTAAAACAATGGTATTCGATTGTAATACTATGGTATTAGATGGTAATACTATGATATTAGATGGAAATACAATGGTATTAGGTGGTAAAACAACGGTATTAGATGGCAATACAATGGTATTAGATAGTAATACTATGGTAATAGATGGTAATACTATGGTATTAAATGGAAATACAATGGTATTAAGTGGTAAAACAATGGTATAAGATGGTAATTCTATAGTGTTAGATAGTATTACTATGGTATTAGATGTAAATACAATGCTATTAGTTGGAAAAACAATGGTATTAGATGGAAATACAATGGTATTAGGTGGTAAAACAGTGGTATTAGGTGGAAATACAATGGTATTAGGTGGTAAAACAGTGGTATTAGGTGGAAATACAATGGTATTAGGTGGTAAAACAGTGGTATTAGGTGGAAATACAATGGTATTAGGTGGTAAAACAATGTTATTAGATGGTATTACTTTGGTATTAGATGTAAATACGATGCTCTTAGGTCACTATAGTGTGTCTGAGCTAGAATAAAGTGTTGTTGCTAGGGTTAGTAATTCACTAACATAAAACATAGTTGTTAGCGATATCTTTCTACTAGCATCTGTTTGTTGCAGAGGTTGTGGGTTTGTTGTTGTCTCGTTTTCAGGCAGGACTGGACCTCATCATAAAGTGTTGTTGCTAGGGTCAGTAACTGTCACTAGCATAAAGCATTTGATGTTAGCATTAGTATCTCTCAACTAGCATCCGTATATTATAGAGGTTGTAGGTTTGTTGTTGTCTTGTTTTCAGCCGTAACTAGCCCTCATCATGAAGTCTTGTTGCTAGGGTCAGCATCTGTCAATAGCATAAAGCATTTGTTTTTAGTGTTAGTATCTCTCAACTAACATTAACATCTGTGTTTTGTTTTCAGAGGTTGTGTTTCAGGTTTGTTGTTGTCTCGTTTTCAGCCATAACTGGCCCACTTCATAAAGTGTTGTTGCTAGCGTCAGTAACTGTCCCTAGCATAAAGCATTTGTTGCTAGCGTTAGTAGGCTATCTCTCAACAAGCATCTGTTTATTGCAGAGGTTGTGGGTTTGTTGTTGTCTCGTTTTTAGCCATATCTGGCCCACATCTTAAAGCGTTGTTGCTAGGGTCAGCATTTGTCACTAGCATAAGGCGTTTGTTTTTCTTAGCGTTAGTATCTCTCAAGTAACGTTAGCATCTGTGTTTTGTTTTCAGAGATGGTGTTTTAGGTTTGTTGTTGTCTCGTTTTCAACCAGAATTGGCCCTCCTCATAAAGTGTTTTTGCTAGGGTCAGTATCTGTCACTAGCATAAAGCGTTTGTTTTTAGCGTTAGTATCTCTCAACTAACGTTAGCATCTGTGTTTTGTTTTCAGAGGTGGTGTTTCAAGTTTGTTGTTGTTGTTTTGTATCCCTAACTGGTCTCATGATAAAATATTAGGGTCAGTATCAATCACTAGCATAAAGCGATTGTTGTTAGCATCAGTAGGCTATCTTTCAACTAGCATCTGTTTATTTTAGAGGTTGTGGGTTTTTTGTCGTGTTTTCAGCCATAACCGACCCTCATCATAAAGTGCTGTTGCTAGGGTCAGTATCTATCACTAGAATAAAGCATTTTGTTTTTAGCGTTAGTATCTCTTAACTAGCGTTAGCATCTGTGTTTTGTTTTTAGAGGTAGTGTTTCGGGTTTGTTGTCGTCTCATTTTCAGACAGAACTGGCTCTCATCTGTCCTCCCCTCTTGATTTGAAGCTGCGGTTCTTACACACACACAGCCACATTCAGACACACACACACACACACACACACTTTGTAGTTTGTTTGAGGCTGATAGCAGAGACGGGGAGCGACACAAAAGCAGGAGACTGCATTAAAACAAACAGTCACCGTGTGCTCTGAAAAACATCACATTTTTCAAGCACATCACATCGATTCTGGAAACACAATGTTCGATTCCCTGCTGTAAGAGAAAAGGCAATGGTGCTCGCACGCGTTTTGAAGATGTGTGTCTTGTGTTTCATTGCAACATACGATTCAGCACACAAGCCTGCCATCTAGTGGTAACACATTTCTACAGCACTGAATTCTTGGACACGTGCTTACATACCCTGCTGGCTTTTTTCCTCTCCTCCTCTTACACACACACACACACTGCTCTATGCTACATCTGACTCTGAAATGGAGTACTAGCATACTGCTCATTGCACACTGTGCAGTCTGTACAGATTACAGTCTACCATCTATCTATGTCAGTGCATTTGTGTGATACATGTGAGACAGCATAGATTATGGAATTATACACTCTTGTATGTATACACTTTATTAGATAGACCTTACTAGTACTGGGTCGGACCCTCTTTTTTGCCTTCAGAACTGCCTTAATCCTTTATGGCATAGATTCAACAAGGTACTGGAAATATTTCCCTGCTGAAAAATCCAGTTTAAACCAGCCTAGGCCGGTTGGCTGGTTTTAGCTGGTCGACCAGGCTGGTTTTAGAGGGGTTTGGCCATTTCCAGGCTGGTTTCCAGCCATTTCCAGCCTGGTCTTAGCTGGTCAGGCTGGAAAATGACCAGTTAAATCCAGCTAAAACCAGCTTGACCAGCCTGGTTTAAGCTGGACATAGCTGGTTTTGGCTGGGCTCCCAGCCTGGCTAGGCTGGTCAAGCTGGTTTTAGCTGGTCATCTCCCAGCCTGACCAGCTAAGACTAGGCTGGAAATGACTGGTAACCAGCCTGGAAATGGCCAAAACCCCTCTAAAACCAGCCTGGTCGACCAGCTAAAACCAGCCAACCAGCCTAGGCTGGTTTAAGCTGTTTTTTTCAGTAGGGTCCTCAGGAATTTTGCTCCATATTGACATGATAGCATCAAGCAGTTGCTGCACATTTGTCGGCTGCACAGCCATGATGTGAATCATCCATTCGACCACATCCCAAAGGTGCTTTATTGTAGAAAATGTCCCCATCACCATTACACTACCTCCACCGGCCTGGACCGTTAATTCAATGCAGGATAAGGCAGGATGGATCCATGGTTTCATGTTGTTGATGCCAAACTCTGACCCTAACATCTGTATGTCGCAGCAGAAATCAAGTCTCATTAGGCCAGGCAACGCTTCTCCAATCTTCTATTGTCCAATTTTGGTGAGCCTGTGTGAATTGTAGCTTCAGTTTTCTGTTTTTAGCTGACAGGAGTGACACCAGGTGTGGTCTTCTGCTGCTGTAGACAGTCCGCCTCAATGTTGGACATGTTCAGAGATGCTCTTCTGCAGACCATGATTGTGGTTTAAATCATATTGAACAGTTGGCATTCCAGTTTAAACTTAGTCCCGGTTTTGCAGTCTATCATACTTAGCGTCATTTATTCACTTCTATGTGATTCATTAATATATTAAACAAACTGTTCTATTTATATTGTCAGTCATCAGTTTGTTTTTGTAATGTTTATAATGTGCTTTTTGTCATTTGTATTAGTGCTTAGCCTTTGTTTTCTATTTACACTTTATATACTTTTTAAAAATGTATAAATATGTCAGCGCAATAGCCTAGTGGTTAGTGCGCTGACATATGGTGCAGTAGCATGTCAGAGCGTCCTGAGTTCGAATCTCAGCTCGAGGACATTTCCCTACGCCTCTCTCTCTTTCCCCATCTTCGCTTCCTGTCTAAATACTGTCCTATCTGATTAAGGCAAAATTATTATTATTATTTAATAATGTATTAATTACTTTGATATAATGCATGATATTATGTTATATTATTTATATTTATCATTAATATTTTGGCTCAGTTGTTAGCACTGTCACCTCCAGCAAGAAGGTCGCTGGTTCGAGTCCTGGCTGGATTAGTTGGCATTTCTGTGTGGAGTTTGCATGTTCTCCCCGTGTTGGCGTGGGTTTCCTCCAGGTGCTCCGGTTTGCCCCACAATCCAAAGATGTGTGCTATAGATGAATTGTAAGAACTAAACACAAACACGATCATACACTACGGATAGTGTATGACTGTGTGTGTGTATGTGTTTTTGTGACATATCAGGAAACAAATCTGTATGATGACATAGGTATGACAAAGGTATTACCTAAAGGAGGTGAAATATGAGGACATATGTGACGTCCTCACTTCTCAAAATGCTTATAAATCCCACAGAATGAGTTTAATCAGAGAGTAAAGCTGCACACTGTCTCCTGTGATGGTTGGGTTTAGGAGTGGGGTGAGGGTAATATAATATATGGTCTGGACTGTATAAAACGAATGTTAACCTATGTAATGTGCCCACTTTTCAAAAACAAAAATCTGTATGTGTGTGTGTGTGTGTGTGTGTGTGTGTGTGTGTGTGTGTGTGTGTGTGTGTGTGTGTGTGTGTGTGTGTGTGAATTAGTGTGTATGGGTGTGTAAAACATATGCCAGAATAGTGGACGGCTCATTCCGCTGTGGCAACCTCTGAAACAGAGACTAAGCTGAAGGAAAATGAATGAATGAATTTCTATTGTGCAATCAGTGGATTGATTGACTGATTGATTGATTGATTGATTGATTGATTGATTGATTGATTGATTGATTGATTGATTGATTGATTGATTGATTGATTGATTTGATATTTGTCACCTTGAAAATGAAAGACCTGCTCTGACAAGTCGCCAGAAGTTGTACCAGAAATAGTGTGAGCTCCATACTAGTATGCTATTCTGAACACAACCCAGCTCTCTCTCTTTCTTTCAGTCCCACTCCTTCCAATTCCAGCCAAACTACAATACACTGCCTGCTTGGCATCCGTAGGGCAAGCTGCAGTCCAAAACAGCAAACAAACATCATCCACCCGCATGACTGTGTACTCCAACCCCAATCCGGACTTGCACGCAAACCCGTGACATGGCTATATTATGTGGCAGAGTCTCCCAGGAAGCGAGTGCGTATGTCACCGCCTTTGTTTACCTTCTTTATCTCTCCCTCTCACATCCCGCGTTTTTCCAGAAGTCCAGGCAAGGGACACACAGACACCTTTGTGTGATTATTTTGCCACCATGGCAAGCTGAAGGACTGTCTGCATCCAAGGTCTCTCCTCCAATCCTTTTTCCTCCCTGCCAGCCAGCGAGAGCCACGGACTGGAAATAGCATTGATGGATTACTAATACGCCTGCTTGGGATGCAATGGAGCAGAGTGAATTTGAGCGTGTGCGAAGAAAACAAAGAAGTGGGAAGAGCAGCAAACCTTCGCCGTCCCGTTCGGGGAAGCAAGCCTACACTTATATCAATCACCGCTCTATCAGAGGAAGACATTATCTGTTAGGTTTGGCCGCGCGAGAGGACATGGGAAGTGGTCGATAACAGTAATGAAGGCTCATGAATTATTCAGCAGTTCTATATATAAACACCCCCCCCCTCTCTCTGTTATGGACGCATTACGATTGTTGCAAAATGTACCTGTGATTGAAGTGTGTGGTTAGGATGCTGCACGTGTCCAGCATATGCCAAAAAGGGGCACGCGTATGTGTGATCCTGAAGAACCGTTTCATCAGTGCTAGAAGGAGGCCGTTCCACAAATGAGGCTTTCATCTCCGGCGCTGGGTAATTAACTGCTATTTAATGGACGGTGCCCAAACGCTTACTGCATTATCGACTGTGCGTGCGTGCTCGCTCGCTATCTACACGTTTATCAAGAAAGCCTAGGTGTGATATATCTAAAAGAGCTATGGCAACTCCATTCCATAGGTCTAAATGGACATCTCTGCAAATGCTCTGGATTTTTTTTTCTAGTGCAGACTGAGAGTATTTAATCAGTGTTACTTTTATACACTGGTTTTAAACACGTATACTGCAATTTAACTGGTCTGACACGAATAGAAACTTGCTGTGCCAGTAATTTGACCGAAGAGTAAAGTATGAAATACACTACCTGACAAAAGTCTTGTGGTTGATCCCAGTTGTAAGAGCAACAAATAATAACTTGACTTCTAGTTGATCATTTGGAAAAGATCTCATTGAAGATTCTCATTGAAATCAGTCAAGTTTGGTGAAGGAAACATCATGGTTTGGGGTTACATTCAGTATGGGGGCGTGCGAGAGATCTGCAGAGTGGATGACAACATCAACAGCCGGTGATTTACATCAACAGCGCGAGTGATTTACATGTTAGGTCAATGCAAACGCGCGAATAGACATCCTACATCGCGATACACACGAATGGCGTGGCGCGAATGACGCGAATTGCCTGAATGGCACAGTGCGAATGGTGCAATATGCGCGAATGGCGTGCCGTGAGTTTAGTGTTTTGTGCACGCAACGTGTGTTTCAGGCGAATTGCTCGAGTTCAAAAATCTGAACTTAAGCGGACATTTGCGCCGCGCTAACCAATCAGGTGCTTGCTCTTGTGGGGGCGTGATTGTAACGTAGAACCTGTTGTTGGTGTCCCGGGGAAAACCTCCAGCCGACACTGACAAGTCATCAAACTGGGCTGAAGCACAGCTAAAAGCCTTCATCATCCTGGTTAAGTTTCTGAAGGAGTTTATAAGCTCACAGAACTGGATACACCTCTAAAAAGGATCTAGAGGACTTGGCCACGGCCCTAAACATACAGTATCAACGCTGTTTTTCAGCCTTCAAAAAGGACATAAACACAGTTATTTTATTGATAAAATCCATGTTAGCCATTTAGCAACAAAGCTAGAGTTACCGGGCAGACAGAAGCACTGCTGAATTTGTGTCTGTTCTGAAGTAAATTTGACCCATGAATGAAGCGGATTTGATGCACGAATGAAGCGTAGTTTGACACAAGAATGAAGCGAGTAAACTCCAATGTTCACGCGGCTATTTACACGTGAATAGCATGATTTATCGATGCGTTCAGCGTCTGGTGTGAACATAGCAGGAGGTATCAAGACATTTGTGCTGCCCATTACATTACAAACCACAGGAGAGGGTGAATTCTCCAGCAGGATAGCGCTCCTTCTCATACTACATCAAAGTTCCTGAAAGCAAAAAAGGTCAAGGTGCTCCAGCATTGGCCAGCCCAGTCACCAGACATGAATATTGTTGAGCATGTCTGGGGTAAGATGGAGAAGGAGGCATTGAAGATGAACCCAAAGGATCTTGATGAACTCTGGGAGTCCTGCAAGAACGCTTTGTTTGCCATTCCAGATGACTTTATTAATCAGTGATTTGAGTCATGTCAGAGATGTATGGATGCAGTCCTCCAAGCTCATGATGGAGTCAGACACAATATTAATTCTGTCTCCACTGCACCATGACTTTATATTCTATACTGGACACTATTTCTGTTAAGTAGCAAGACTTTTGTCTCAGCAAAGTCAGACCTTAAAGTCCCAATGAAATCATTAGGCATGATCATATATATATAGGCATGATTATATATATATATATTTATTTATTTATTTATTTATTTTATTTTTTATTTTTTTTGTCAAATAAGCGTAATCTAGAGGCCTTTGCCTTTCAGTTCCTATATGTATTGACCTCAAAAATACTAACTTATAATAGGCCAATAGTCACACAATTTAACAACAGAATAGTCAAACTGTAAATAAGAAAATTATTAAAACTATTTGGTTATTTTTGAGCAAGATGCTAATGGTCTAATTTGATTCAATGGTGTAAGCCAGTGGTTCTCGAACTTTTTTATCAAGTACCACCTCAGAAAAGAATTGTCTCTCCAAGTACCACCAAAATGAGCAGTATTGAAATACAGTAGCGTAGTAGGCCAAGTAAAGCAGCTACAACTCTGCACAGTTAATAAAAGTGGCAGATTACCTCAGAAATATAGGCTAAATGTCATATATGGCATATTATATACATCACTTTTAATAAATTTTGAAATGTGTGTAGCATGTACATGACATAATTTCTCCGCGCACCACTAGAAGGTAGCAAAAGTGCTCACACCAGACCCGGAGATCAGCTGAATCAATTCAATAAAGTTCCAAACCCATCTATTTCTCTTATTTTAGTGAAAATAATGCCAAATTTTAAGCATCAGTCCATAGTGAAAAGTCTGCAGTCATTCAAGTTGCATGAGCTTTTTGCTGTTGTTGTTTTAGACCTCAGCTATTCTTCAAAACTTTTGTCACGACAGAAAACATTTTATTTCAGAGCAGCGTGAAGGTGAATAAACACTGACACGATTCTCATTCCTGACTGAATTATTCCTACGTGAAACCGGTAACCCCAATAAACCTCCTGAGCAATAACATTTTCCTCTTTATACGTCCTCGCCTTCACGACAGTTGCTTAGAGGGGATTATTGTGAGCCGGAAAAATCAAAGTGTCGTTGGGAAAATTTATTAGGAATAAAAAAGGAAGGGAGTTAGCCATATATTCTCTCTTGATCTGTCTGTTTTTATCACTCAATCACTCCTCTATATTCTTTCTAGCAGCTCCCTGAAATGTTAACACACTCCTACATTGTGATGTCCCTCAAGCACCGGGTCTTCCGAGAGCAACTGAGTGGAATATTAAACAGGCAAACGGCTGCAGCATCAAAGGACACAATCTGAAGAAGCGCACACCTGAGAGGCCGATGTCTTTGTGATTCGGCCTGTGTTCGGATGTTGGTATTGGTTGTCTGGCTGCGTGTTTGTTTTGTCTTGGTGCTCGGGCAGCTGTTGGAAACACTTACTGCGCTTCCTCACGTTTCAGCGATGCAGAACTGATCAAGTCAATCGAATTCAACGGAGGATAGCTGTTAGCAAACAAGTCTTGAGAAACAAGTGGAGGTTTCCTCAAATGTGCTTAATCTCTTTGTCCTGTGCTCTGAGAGATTATGTTACCTTTTCGTTTTCGTTTACACATGCTGAACTGCATTTGCATTTCCTTTAGGAGGAAACGCATGAGTGGTGTTGAGAGTAACTTGAGCTTTGATTCTGTGCAATATAAGTGAAGTTTATTCATAAACTAATTTCGAGAGCATCACGTGCTTATGATTGACACGGCTGGCCCCGAGTCAAGCTAATGTACGAACCACCAATCAGACTATTCCTAACCCAGTAAAATAACCAAACATCTTACCTTTAGTCATCTTCGTCTTGAAGGATCCCTCCTTCCACCCCTTCTCCTCCTCTTTTTTTAAAGGGCAGCACGGCGGCCCAGTGGCTAGCACTGCGGCCTCACAGCAAAAATGCCTCCGGTTCGGGTATCTACCCAAGCGGACAACATGTTCGTGTGGAGTTCATGTTCTTCCCGTGCTTGTGTGGGTTTTCCTCGGGTCCTCCGGTTTCCTCCCACACTTCCAAAAACATGAGACTTAAGTAAATTGACTAAACCAAATTAGCACCAAATTCAATTCTGTCAGCAACACATCAACTTAGCAATCCTTACGCAGCAGGAGGGAGGGGGGCGTTCTCGAGATCTAGCCGAGCTCAAACTCCTCTATCGCCCTGCAACGGGAGGGAGCTCTGGGCTCGAGATTCTCATGAGCTCGGGGCTCTCTCCCGGGACAGCATGCCAAACTAGCTTATTACCAATCATCAGCTAAGTGTGTACTCTTGAAATTCTGCTATTTGTACTTAAGTCAAACTTTTCTTTGTAGACAAATTGCCAAAACATGAGAAACATGACAACCTGATCTGCAAATAATTCAATGGCGTCATTGTTAAGGCAGTGTCATTTGCAGCTCAAACGGTTGCGTGTTCAGGGTGGTTTCTGAAATGTTGTTCGCTGGTTTTTAGGATGACTCCTACTTAATAGGGCATTTCATTGGCTGTTTCTCAATTCCAAGAACGCAGAGAACGGACTTGCATTCTTCTAGAGACCGGTCTTGCCAGGTGTCCTCAGAAGAACGAACTCAGGAGACCACAGGGACAGAGAACGCGTCCTTTGAGAAATGAGATGCTGCGTTCTTCCTGATGGTCACGTGACCTTCACGAATTTTAAATGGTAAATTATTTAACCAGTGCAGCATTCACAACGATTTACTGTTTTTCCCCTTTTCAAAATATATACTCTGCATAAAAACATTATAAATAGGCGCTTCCCACCTCCAGTCGCAATGACTTCTGTCACTTCCAGAGCAAGTTCGGTGCTCAAGTCTGCATCAGTGCGTCCTCGATATCAAGAACACATCCGGGAAGTTTCACGTGTCCTCCGTACTTGCGGTCTTGAGTATTGGAACTGAACTTAGGCAGCTGATGATGACGTTGCACGAGAACACGAGGACGCAAGACCGATGAAGAACCAAATTGAGAAACAGCCATTAATTTCATTTTCGTCTGCTTTTCCGGGTTTGGGTCCCAGGGGCAGCAGTCTTGGGAGAGAACCCCAGATTTTGCTTTCCCCAGACACTTCCTCCAGCATATCCTGGTTCTTCCCCCTCCCATGGTAGGCGTCCAGAAGGCATCCAAAACAGATGCCCGAGCCACCTCAGCTGACTTCTCTCGATGTGGAGGAGCAGTGGCTCTACTCCAAGTTCCTCTCGGGTGGCAGAGCTCCTCACCCTCATCCTCTATAAGGGTATGACTTTCTGAAAATTAAATAATGTTTTGTATAGTACAATGACCTCAAAATTACGGTAAAAGGAGTCAAAAGAACCGGTTATGGTGAAGAAAATCAGGCAATATCACAAACTCACAACAACAACTTGTATGTAAATTTGCAGTGGTTCTGATGCTTGGTTAATGTTTAAGTAAAGCATAAAGTACATCCAGGTGGTTGTTAATGCACAATAATGCTCAACTCGGATGAGTCTACCTTCACTGCCTTTCCCGCGTGTGGGAAAGTTATGGTGTAGAGAAGCCCCAAAGAAGCATATCACCCTGACTGTTGCATGCCTGGAGTGAAGCATGGGGTGAATCAGTGATGGTTTGAGATGCAATATCATGGCATTCCCTCGGCTCAATACTTGTGCCTGCTGAGGACTACCAAACCATTTTGGAGGACCACGTGCACTCTATGGTTCAAATATTGTGTCCTGAAGGCAGAGATGTTTGATGAGCATAAAAGTGAAGTTGAGCATCTCCAGTGGCCTGCACAGTAACCCGATCTAAATCTTTTTGAGCCACTTTGGGGGTGTTTTGGAGAAGCGAGTGAGGAAAGGTTGTCCTTCACCAGCATCATGTAGTGACCTGGAGATTATTCTGCAAGAAGAATGGCTCTAAATCCCTCTGGCCACTGTGCAGGACTTATATTTGTCATTGATGATAAATTGATGTGCTATTGGCCACAAAAGGAAGCCCTAAACCATACTAATGAATTACTGTGCTCTTAAACCAGACGTTTCCTTTGTCCAACCCATGTCAGTATGGATGTGAAAGTGTCCGCTGACAGTTAAGATGATTTGAGGTACGTGGATCAGATTATTAGATTCGGTAGTTGTTATCTTGGAATAACTCACCTAGGAATGCTGCAACTGACCAATCAGAGTCAAGTATTACAGACAGACGTGTATTAAATGTTATTGTTTTCTCAGTGATGTCTTGCACTTCTCAGTTACCGCCTGAAAATGTCAAGAGATTTTTTTTTCCATGACGACAATCTAAGGCTGATCAGCTCTGACACAGACGCTGCGAGAGAAATTTGGGGACCAATTCCATTCCAGTCCCGAAACAAGTGTCTGATGAAGTCTTTCACACACCGTGAGATTCGGGGGTGAGTTAGCAGATCCACACACTCCTTCAAAGGCTGATAAGAGAATTGTTCGCTCCGGCGCTCCCTCAGCAGAACTGGGGAATTACTGCAAATAATCTTGTGTTTTGCTGGATAGGCTGCTGCTCTGGAGTGTTAATCACTGTTCCTCCAGCGCGGCGGAGCATCTTGCTTTAAAAGCCGGGAGGAAGGTATAATATATTGATGTATAAGGGACTGAGGGAGAGCTTTGGCCAGATTGTGGCCGTCTAATGAAACAGGTGGATGCATCAGCAAACGTCTGCAAATAAACAACTGTTCGCTAATCAGCAGGGGATACACACTCAGCAGAAATAAAACTGCCGCCTCATGACGGTGCATCCAAGTAGGAAAGTCAGCATTTGTCACACATTTAAAATAAAAGGGAGAAATGAAAGCAGAAGGTTTAAAGCTTACTTCAGATGAAGTGCAGATTGCTATTGGCAAAATATTATTCAAAGGATTTAGGCAAAGATGTGATGAGTAAAAGGGATAGTTCACACAAAACAATCATTTCTATTTTTATTTACTCACAGTTGACTTGTTTCAAACCAGTTTGAGATTGGTTTTCATTTCATAATTGTGAACACAAACAAATATATTTTGGAAAATGTTGGAAAAACTGTAACCACTGGCATCCATAGTAGGAAAATCCAACAGCTTGGTTGCAGTTAATGGTTACAGGTTTCCAACATTCTTCAAAATACCTGCTGTTTTGTTGGTTTTGAACATGTGTAGGGTAAGTAAATGATGACAGAATTTTTATTTTTGCGTGAACTGTCCCTTTAATAATAAATTTAAGTAGTTATTTTTTTTTTGGATTAGTTGCTGTAATTTGATTTTACACCAGTAGGTGGTGACAAGCAACTGTCTTCATAAGTAAATCAATGAGTCATTTATTTTAGGCCGAAATATCAATTTTGATTCACTGAAACAGTGGCTTTATCTGAAATCTGAAATGTAAACTATGTTGCTGTTAGAAAAGTAAGGTATCAACGGATGCACACTTCAGAATCTCGCGAGAAGTAGTAGGTCATTCTGGAATTTCTCACATACTGTTTTTTGAATTCCATCAATTCAGACATGCTACCCAGCTCGCGTACTGTTTTTATATACGTACTATATAGTATGGAAGTATGCGATTTCGGTGGTGTTTATATATATATATATATATATATATATATATATATATATATATATATATATATATATATATATATATATATATATATATATATATATATATATATATAATTTTTTTTGAATTATGGAAATTTTATCAAATATTTTAGAATATTTGCCGCTTGTTATTAGAAATAAATTATCCTGAATTTTGAAAGAATTTGAAGAATTGTTTAAATGTTTAACATGTCATGTCATCATCCCCTAATCTGTACTTTAAAAACATAAAGACCTTGAAGCTTCAGAACAATAATTTGTTTCAAAATATGTTTTTCCCTCTTTTTGTAGTTTAGAATAGT
Organism: Danio rerio; assembly: GCF_052040795.2. Lineage (NCBI taxonomy): Eukaryota > Metazoa > Chordata > Actinopteri > Cypriniformes > Danionidae > Danio > Danio rerio. The sequence goes on along the minus strand of NC_141021.1, from coordinate 4,100,504 downwards.
TTTGCATACAAAAGATTGTTTTGTTTTTAAAATATTTATTAGTAATATTTCCCCCCTTTTTCATTTTTATTGAATATTCAGTTATCTAAACCAGTGGTCCTCAAACACCAGGCCATGGATCAACTGGTACCGGGCCACACAAGAAATCATTGATTATTTTGTATTATTTATTATGTGAGTCTGAATGATCTTTTATTTGGTTGACCAGCCTGGTAGTAGAGGGGTTTTGGCCATTTCCAGGCTGGTTTCCAGCCATTTCCAGCCTGATCTTAGCTGGTCAGGCTGAAAAGTGACCAGCTAAAACCATCTAAAACCAGTTTGACTATCCTGGTTTAAGCTGGACATAGCTGGAAATGGCTGGAAACCAGCCTGGAAGTGGCCAAAACTTCAATTCAATTCAATTCAGCTTTATTTGTATAGCGCTTTTACAATGTAGATTGTGTCAAAGCAGCTTCACATAAATGGTCATAGTAACTGGAACAGTGTGGTTCAGTAACTGGAACAGTGTGGTTCAGGTTTTAAAACCCCTCTAAAACCAGCTTGGTTGTCCAGCTAAAACCAGCCAACCATCCTAGGCTGGTTTAAGCTGGATTTTTTAGCAGGGGATACTTTGAATAATGTTGGAAACCAGTAGGCATTGAAATCATTGGTAGAAAACAGATGAATGAACAAAGGTGAATAAATGATGACAACATTTAAATGCTTAGGTTTATTGTGTCTTTTAAAGCAAGTCTTATAGGGTTCCCAAACTTCCCACTTACAGTCTGAACTGATTGTCATTCCCACGACACAGCAAGAGAACTCAATCATTAGCATAGCATCTTTAGCATGTGTGTTTGGTGACTCCACTGACGAGACGAGAGGCCAGCTATTACTGGAAATGCCACTTAAGAGATGACTCCTTCACAAAAAGCCGCATGCAAATATACCTGAATGACTCTTGTGATGAGTAAAAATGGCTGCCACTTGGGTTAGGAGACGATTAGCATAAACGAGAATGAGCGAACGCAGGGGTGAATTAAAATGCAAATTAGCGCTGAAGGAAACGAACAGACAAGATGATTGTCCTCCTCACCCTAGGCCTCGCAGCACAGGATAACCGTTAATCATCATTTTATCAGTGCGGATTTTTTTTTCCATCATTGAATTATTCACATTGATGTTGCATTCGTTTAAATGGGAGTTCACAAGAGGGTGCGTTCATTTGATTCCAACAGCTACGAGGCAAACATAAACAGCATTTTCTAACCATATTAGAAGTGTTTGCATGCATAAAAGAGTTCAGGATTAAATGTTTTATCTCCGTGTACACATTAGAACTGTTCGTTCTGTTGGTGGATAGCTCAATCACACCATAATGTGAGAAGTGAAATGATTTACTGATACACCGTGATGCTCTAAATCTGCTTCATCTGCTGAGGAATGTAGGAAACACGGGAAGATTCTGACATGTTTAGATGTGTTATATAGGTAAACATGCCAATTATGTACCAGGATGTTATACTGAGATTTCCGCTTTACACGGACGACTTCTGACAAGACCACAAGCCTCTTGCTGTTTTGGTAAATGTTGTTTGAAATGGATTTCATGCACAAGTAAACACATTTTTTCATCGGCCTTTAGAATCAGTGTTGGGGAATTAATATAATTTGGGTCAGTGGTAAGCTCTGCATGCAAATCGACATCCATGCATAACGTTACATTTTGATTATATATATATATATATATATATATATATATATATATATTTTTTTTTTTTTTTTTTTTTTTGGAAATCTATTTATTAATTGTAGCTTTAATTTAAATATTTAAATTTCTATTTATTTGATTGATTTGGTCACACTTTAATGTTAAATTACGAATTAGTTATGAACAGTTTTTGTAGAGCATTTCTTAATCATAGTTCAACAATTACTAATGCATCATTCATTCATCCAATGATTGTTGGTTTTGTTGTTGTTATTCCACTGATTAGATGAATCATTCATCTCATTTCTTTCAGCTTAGTCCATTTAATAATCGCCACAGCGGAATGAACCACCAACTATTCCAGCATGTGTTTTATGCAGCGGATGCCCTTCCAGCTGCAACCCTGTACTGGAAAACACCCATACATTCACCTAAAACTAAAACACTACGGCCATTTTAATTAACCCATAGCGGATGTCTTTGGACTGGGGGAGCACCCGAAGGAAATCTATTTGAATTGAGAAAATATTCATTTACGACCACGTTTAGTCATATCACATATTAAAATGAACGTGTGTGTATAATGTGATCGTGATTTTTGAAAGTATTACATTGCTTCGAAACATTTATTATTACCATTTGTTGAGTCTCCCCATACGGTTTATAAAATTGACTGACACTGTTTCAATTCACCATAATCTTCTGTTACGCTGCTTTGACAAAATCTACATTGTAAAAGCGCTATACAAAAAAAGATTAATTAAATTGAGTTACATAAATGGACCCGGAAGCTGCTTTGTGTGACATCGCACTATACAGCCGAATAAACACAACACTGGATTTAAGAGCAATTTTTAAACCTCTCTCTCTCTCTCTTTATATATATATATATATATATATATATATATATATATATATATATATATATATATATATATATATATATTGTCTTTCATATTGTCTTTCTGACATATATATATATACAGTTGAAGTCAGAATTATTAGCCCCCCTTTGATTTTTAATTTCTTTTTTAAATACTTCCCAAATGATGTTTAACAGAGCAAGGAAATTTTCACTGTATGTCTGATAATATTTTTTCTTCTGGAAAAAATCTTACATGTTTTATTTCGGCTACAATAAAAGTGGTTTAGATTTTTTTAAAAGCCATTTTAAGGACAAAATTATTAGCCCCTTTAAGCTATATTTTTTCCTGATCTACAGAACACAGATCTACAGTCTACAGAACAAGCCATCATTATACAATAACTTGACCAATTATCCTAACCTGCATAGTTACCCTAATTAACCTAGTTAAGCCTTTAAATGTCACTAAGCGGTATTGAAGTGTCTTGAAAAATATCTAATAAAATATTATTTACTGTCATCATGGAAAAGATAAAAGAAATCTGTTATTGGAGATGACTTATTAAAACTATTATGTTTAGAAATGTGTTGAAGAAATCTTCTTAAACAGAAATTGGGGAAAAAAATAAACAGGGGTGCTAATAATTCAGGGGGGCTAATAATTCTGACTTCAACTGTATATATATATATATATATATATATATATATATATATATATATATATATATATATATATATATATATATATATATATATATGTCAGAAAGACAATATGAAAGCATTATATATATATATATATATATATATACATATATATATATATATATATATATATATATATATATATATATATATATATATTAATATTGTTTATATATCACAATATATTTTGGTGCAACATATTGTACAACAAAAAACAGAACTGCTTTTGGACAATCTGTTTTTTCAGTCAGAGCAGCAGAACGATGGAATAAAATGCCTGTGTATATCAGAGAGAGTACTAATTTTAATCATTTTAAAATTGTTCTTAAAATTTGGCTTAAACAAAATCAAATATGCAGTTTTATTGACAACGATGTATTTATTGTACTGTAAGTGTATATTGTATTATGTTTTATTGTTGAATTTTTTACAACTTCCTGCCCAGGGACAACAGATGTAAATTAGCTTTATAGCTATGTTGTACATTGTCCCTGTATAAAATAGATATTGTGAAAGGCATGTATATATATATATATATATATATATATATATATATATATATATATATATATATATATATATATATATATATATATCAGAATTCATAACTAGATCACTTGCACTTTCATCCCTCGTTCTGGCCTACAAGATGCCAACCTGATCGCCGGGAGACATACAAGAAGTTCAAGGGTGGGAAAAACTTCATTTTATAACCCTGTCCCTTAATTTGCACCGGTCGCTGATATTTGCTTTGCTAAGTGCACAGGAGAGCGGTCCACCGTGAATATGCACATGCTGCAGAAATAAGGTCAGTGTTTTGTCCAGGATCCGGGCTTCCGTCCAGACGATTTTTGCCTCTAGCTACCTGAGCAAAGGTCAGAATCGCAAGTTACACAGGCAGAAAGGTACCGGAGAACCAGCAGAATATATGTGCTGTTTTTATACCTTGTAAGCTGATATTAGTATTTTAGATAATAGACTTATTCATGCTTTATAGTGGTGGAGATGCTTATAGATTCCTCATCTGGGATATTTAGTTTGTGCATTACTGATCAGGAGCTGTGAATGTTCACATATTTGTACAGATTTTTTTCATCTTTTGTTTTTGTATGCATGAGTGCTGAATAAATAGTGTTGTTATAATCACTGCAGCTTACTGTAAATTAAAGCTTCATTCGTTAATTTTCCTTCGGCTTAGTTTCTGTTTCAGAAGTGGAATAAACCGCTAACTTATCCAGCATATGTAACTTATAACTTATCCATGAAGCATATGTCTTTCCAGTTGCAACAAGTACTGGGAAACATCCATACACACTCCCATTCACAAACACACACTCATACGGACAATTTAGTTCATCCAATTCCCCTATAGTGCATGTTTTTATAGTCAGAATTATTAGCCCCCCTGTTTAATTTTCCCCCAATTGCTGTTTAACGGAGAGATTTTCTTTTCAACACGTTTATAAACATAATATAATAGTTTTAATAACTCATTTCTAATAACTGATTTATTTTACCTATGCCATGATGACTGTAAATACCTTGCTTAAAAAAAGCTTAAACCAGCCTAGGCTGGAGGGGTTTTGGCCATTTCCAGGCTGGTTTCCAGCCATTTCCAGCCTGGTCTTAGCTGGTCAGGCTGGGAGATGACCAGCTAAAACCAGCTTAGCCAGTCTGGGAGCCCAGCGAAAACCAGCTATGTCCAGCTTAAACCAGGCTGGTCAAGCTGGTTTTAGCTGGATTTAGCTGGTCATTTTCCAGCCTGACCAGCTAAAACCAGGCTGAAAATGGCTGGAAACCAGCCTGGAAATGGCCAAAACCCCTCTAAAACCAGCCTGGCCAACCAGCTAAAACCAGCCAAACAGCCTAGGCTGGTATAAGCTGGATTTTTCAGCAGGGTAATATTTGGCTAAATATTCTTCAAGACACTTCTATACAGCTTAAAGTGACATTTAAATGCCTGTTTAACTAGTGGCCCATTTCCACTGAGTAGTACGGTTCGGTTTGGTATGCTTTTATGGCCGTTTCCACTGTCAAAAGGCGTAACAAACCAAACCGTACCATACCACTTTTTCAGCACCCTTTCGAAAGGGTCCCAAACACAAGAAAGGGTACCAAAAGGCGGAGCTAGACGCGCAGCTGAATGCTATTGGTTTACAGAGATACGTCATTCGCTTACGCAACAAGCCAGAATGTAAACAAAAGACCTGCCATGTTTTAAATACACAGCGAGAGATTACTTGCGCTCGCCGCGCGTCTATATCTGAAATAACTAACTTCCTGAGCTGATGATAATAAGGTGCACTTGGATATTGACAAGCTTTGGAAACCCGACCCTGTGAGAAGCTGACAAACGAGAGAATGACACATTCAGAATGAAAAGGACAAATGCGAGAGTGGAGCGTGGAAAAAAAAGGAAAGCCAAGGAGCACATTATTTCTTCAGCAAACGTGAACAAACTGCCTTGTTTTAATTTTATCATCACCTTTTGGACTAATATGAACTGGGAATGATGGAATGACTCTCTAACAGAGGCTACATGTGCTGCTGAAGATTACGGACACAGATGAGAGGTTTTCGCTGACTGTAGGCTATACTTTGTGTTGTTTTAAACCTAATTAAGGACGAAATGTATGCTGTGTGTACTTTTTCTGTAGTTGGTAACATATCGGGGACTGTAAGTGTCTGTATGCGTTCATATATGTTCATTTATTTATTTATTTTAAATAGTTACAGACGTGGAGAGAGGCAGTGGCGCAGTAGGTAGTGCTGTCGCCTCACAGCAAGAAGGTCACGGGGTCGCTGGTTCAAACCTCGGCTCAGTTGGTGTTTCTGTGTGGAGTTTGCATGTTCTCCCTGCCTTCGCGTGGGTTGCCTCCGGGTGCTCCGGTTTCCCCCACAGTCCAAAGACATGCGGTACAGGTGAATTGGGTAGGGTAAATTGTCCGTAGTGTGTGTGTGAATGTGTGTGTGGATGTTTCCCTTAAATGGGTTGTGGCTGGAAGGGCATCCGCTGCGTGAAAAACTTGCAGGATAAGTTGGCGGTTCATTCCGCTGTGGTGACCCCGGATTATCAAAATGAATGAATGAATTACAGACGTAACAGTAGGCTATTTCGCACTGTCATTGATCTGCAGTTATAATCAACTCATGTTCATAGAAAAGTTAGTAATAAACATTTATACAGAAGTATTTATGTGTGTAAAGCGTCTGTTTTGTGAGAAGTGCTTTTCATATGATATGTGAGTGACCTGTGCAGCTTTATTGTAGACATTTTCTCGCGCGAGCATGACGTCGACTGAAACTGTCATACACCACGCCCACCAAAAGGGTACCCTTGCTAGTGGAAATGCAAGCCTGATAAAGGTGACCCGTACCAACCTGAACCGTACAGTACTGTACCAGTCAGTGGAAACGAGCCATAGGTTAATTAGAGTAACTAGGCAGGTTATGCCTAGTTCAGACTGCGTGATTTTAGCCCCGATTTTGGCTCGCCGACAGGTTTTGAGAAATCGCCGACAAATGCCTGAAATCACAGGCTAATCGGTGCTCATGCACGTGAGTGACAATCACACAGTATGAACTATCAAAGACGCGATCTGAGAGAATCGCCGATGAGTCGCCGATGCCTGCGAGATATTTGGCGTGCTGAATATCTGGAGCTGTCGCCGATTCAAATCATACCGTGTGAATTGAGTTTTGACTGAAAATAACATCAGCGATCGCCTACAGCCAATGAGAAAGCAGCATACACTTGCGTGGGCGTGTGTGTATACCTGCTGCAGGCCAGCGGGAGGCTGGGGGAGAAGTTAAAAGCGCTCTTTTTCGGTTTATTTGGACCCACGAAATGGACGAAAAACTAGTGGAGGTTTGACAGGACTCAGGAGCAACCGTGTCTGTTTGACGTTTCATACAGGAAGAAATTAGTTTATTATCAGTGTTGAGGAGAAATGGCTTCCCTTTAAACCCAGGTGAGCAAATATGCACATGTTCTACCCCATTAAAGGCTTCTTTCTTATTATGTAGTTAATTACAAAAGATATACTACGCGTTTTTGGCTGTGAGACGTAGTTTGGACGAAGTTGTCGGCTATTCTTCCTATAGTATAGTCATGCAATGTGAAAGTCCCTGTCGCCGATCCATCTTGCAGTGTAAACAAAGCAGCAACGAAACGCTAGCCCAGATAGTCAAGCAGTGTGAATACATCTGTGACTCTCTTAGAAAATCGTGCAGTCTGAACTCGGCATTAGAGTAATTAGCCAGATTTTTGTATAACGATTGTTTGTTCTGTAGACTATCAGAAAAAAAAAACTGCTTATAATATTGACCTTAAAATGGTGTTTAAAAAATTTAGAAACTGCTTTTGTTTTAGCTGAAATAAAACAAATAAGACTTTTTCAAGAAGGTAAAATATTATCAGACACACTGTAAAAATGTCCTTGCTCTGTAAAACATCATTTAGGAAAATTACAAAAAAGAAGAAAAAATTCAAAGGGGGGCTAATAATTCTGACTTTAACTGTATATATATATATATAATCATATTTTTAAGTTACCTTCTTCTGCTCCACTGTGCCGAAAACATTTTTGTGCGATGTTTGTGCTCCATTACACCCCATTACTGATTTGTTTGAAATCACATCTGAAACTTTAAAACAGGCTTTTACAAATGATGCTTCTCCATCTATTTTATGAGGAGTTTGATAGATCTCTCTATAAAACCTATAAAGCAAGCAACCAGTTTAATTGAGCAATCAAAATGTGCTTTTAATTGCTGCGCAGCAGACTAGGTAGAAGTTCAACGGGAAACTCTTTTTGCATTTTGCCCGCCGACTTCTTCAGAAAGTTTGCCTCTATTTATTTGCAAAAGTGCCACGAGGCCTTAAACTCAGGCTATGGGCACAAAGCAAAGTTTGTAAGAGTTCTCTGCCGCTGTATTACTTTGTTGACAATTGAACAGCCAATCTACAATCGCTTTATACGGCGCCGCATGCTTTATGGCAGACATAAATGCGGCGTCTGTTATTCAGATCAAAATTTGTACGTGTGAAAAGTAAACACGGTCTTATCAACTCAAATTTGACACCCAGCTAAACACCCAGGATCCCATATTGTGATAAACAAACTCAGGGTAGCCATATCACCCACTGTGCAATCCTTAGCGTAAGCTCTCGCCGATGCGCCTGACAGTTCAAAGCAGAAAGATTCGCTTTGGGACGAAGACTGATAGTATTCCTCAGAGGAATGTCAATCTTTCTTTGGGCTGGTGCATGTTTTCTTATGCGGCCCGGCGCATGATAGGGAGCCGTGACACTATCTGGCTCCATATATGATTAAGGGATTGAGACACCTACAGGGAGAAGGTGTCATTCCTCCCCTGTGACAAGACAAAGACTGACAGATGGTTTTATGACAAATACATGGGCTGTTCTCTATCGGGTTGCCCTGTCCCATTATTTCTGCCCCGTGCTTTTTCTCTCTTTGCTGTATCTCATTCGCTGTCCTGCTTGCTGTGCATGCAGTCAGTCAGTCAGTCAGGGCTGAAAATAATCGCTCCGCAACTAAATTGATTGACACGGAGCGATGGTGGAAACTCAACCAACCGTCTTGAGGTGACAGAAGCCACTAGGGAGCAACAAAGCGGGAGAATCCAAACTAAAAAAATCTGTGACATTTTGTTTTAGGGTGTTTGGTGGAAGTTATTAGGAGATTAGAAGTATAATTCAACCATTGCCACGCTTAACAAGGGTCGCGAGTTTGCTTAGAAACCTTTTTAAAAGTGAGCGTACACCAGAATACATTTTTATTACAGTTTATTCATTAATTATTAAGGCTCATTGGATGCAGAATGTTCTGTTTGGTTGCTAGGGCATTGTTATTTTGTTCTGAGTGGTTGCTAGGGTGTTTTTTTGCTGTTGCTAGGTGACCTTGAGACAGAAAAGTTGGTTGAATGTTTTGTTTTGTTAATGGAGAATTCATTCAAGTTGAAGTTTGTTCTGAGTGGTTGCTAGGGTGTTTTTTTGCTGTTGCTAGGTGACCTTGAGACACAAAAGTTGGTTGAATGTTTTGTTAATGGAAAATTCATTCAAGTTGAAGTTTGTTCTGAGTGGTTGCTAGGGTGTTATTAATTGGTTGCTAGGATATTTAAGATTGTCATTTGTGTTGAGTTTTTGCTAAATTATTTATTTGATGTTGTTTGACTGGTCTTGTTGCTAAGGTGCTCTAGATTGCTTTTGCTAAGTGTAAGGTAAGATTCCCTGAGTGGTTGCTAAGGTAATTCGAATGTTGCTAGGTGACCATGTGACAAAAGTTGGTTGAATGTTTTGTTTTGCTAATGGACAATTCATTCATTCAAGTTTATGTTTGTTCTGAGTGGGAACGTGTTTGAGGGTAGGTTTAATGGTCTTGTTGCTAGGGTGCTCTAGATGGCTGTTGCTAAGTATATGGTAGGATTCTCTGAGTGGTTGCTAAAGTGATCAGAATGTTGCTAGGGGACCTTCAAAATTTAATAGACTTTAGGTAGAAGGATAGGTAGAATGTTTGGCATTGTTGATAAAGGATTAGTTTAAGTGGGTAGTTTGTACTGAGTGGTTGCTAAGGTGTTACTAGATGGTTGCTACGGTATTAAAGACTGCAATTTGTTGTTTGCTTAATTATTTATTTGAGGTTGGTGCATTGGTTTTGTTACTATGGTGCTCTAGATGGTTGTAGCTAAGTGTAAGGTAGGAATCCCTGAGTGGTTGCTAAGATAATTTAAATGATGCTAGGTAACCTTAAGACAGAAAAGTTGGTAGAATGTTTTGTTTTGTTAAAAGAGAATTCATTCAAGTTGAATTTTGTTCTGAGTGGTTGCTAGGGTGTTACTAGATGGTAGCTAGGGTGTTTAAGATGGTTATTAGTTTTGAGCTTGTGCTAAATTATTTATTTGATGTTGTTTGATTAGTCTTGTTGCAAGGGTGCTCTAGATTGTTGTTGCTAAGTGTATGGTAGAATACTTTGAGTGGTTGCTGAGATGTTGCAATAAAGCGATCCAAATGTTGCTAGGTGACCTTGAGGCAGAAATGTTGATAGAGAATTAATGTAAGTTGGTAATTTGTTCTGAGTGGTTGCTAGGGTGTTATTAGCTGTTGCTGGAATATTTAAGAATATTTTTTTATTATAATTTTTTGTTTCATTATTTTTTGTGGTTGGTCGAATAGTCTTGTTGCTAGGGTACTTTAGATGGCTGTTGCTAGATGTATGGTAGGAGTCTGTGAGTGGTTTCTGAGGTGTTGCTAATAGGTGATCAGATTGTTGCTAGGTAACCTTGAGACAGAAAAGTTTGTTGAATGTTTTGTTGATGAAGAATTAATTTGAGTTGGCAGTTTGTTCTCAGTGGTTGCTAGGGTGTTACTGGATGGTTGCTAGGATATTTAGGACAGTAATTTGTTTTGAGTTTTGCTCAATTATTTATTTGATGTTGTTTGATTAGTCTTGTTGTTAGGGTGATCTAGATTGGCTGTTGCTAAGTGTATGGTAATATTCTCTGTGTGGTTGCTGAGTGAAATCCGAATGTTGCTAGGTGACCTTGAGACAGAAAAGGTGGTAGCAAATTAATTTGGGTGGGTAGTTTGTTCTGAGTGGTTGCTAGGGTGTTAGTAAATGGTTGCTTAGCTGTTGCTTGGATATTTAAGGCAGTAATTCGTTTTGAGTTTTTCCTAAATTATTTTGTTGAGGTTGGTTGAGGGATCTTGTTGCTAGGGTGCTCTAGATGGCTATTGCTAAGTGTCTGGTAGGATTCTCTGAGTGGTTGCTGAGGGAAATCTGAATGTTGCTAGGTGACCTTGACACTTAAAAGTTGGTAGAAAGTTTTACTTTGTTGATAGAGACTTAATTTGAGTTGGAAGTTTGTTCTAAGTAGTTGCTAGGGTGTTACTAGATGTTGCTAGGATATTTAAGACAGTAATCTGTTTTGAGTTTTTGGGGTTGGTTGAATGTTTGTTGCTAGCTAAATGTGCTCTAAATGGCTGTTTCTAAGTGTAATGTAGGAGTCTGAGTGGTTGCTGAGGTGTTACTATAAGGTGATCAGAATGTTGCTAGGTGACCTTAAGAAAGAAATTTTGGTAGAGTATTTTGCTTCCTTAATAGCGAATTATTTTGACTTGGTAATCGGAGTGGTTGCTAGGGTGTTATTAGATGATTGCTTATCTGTTAGGATATTTAAGAGAGTATTTTTATTTTGAGTTGTTGCTAAATTATTTCTTTGAGGTTGGTCGAGGGGTTATGTTGCTAAGGTGCTCTAGATGGCTGTTGCTAAGTATATGGTAGGATTCTCTGAGTGGTTGCTAAGGTGATCCGAATGTTGCTAGGTGACCTTGAGACAGAAAAGTTGGTAGAATGTTTTGCTTTGTTGATAAATAATCAATTTGAGTTGGTAGTTTGTTCTGGGTGGTTGCTAAGGTATTTAAGACAGTAATTTGTTTTGAGTTTGTGCTAAATTATTTATTTAAAGGCTGTTTGAGGGGTCTTGTTGCTAGGGTGCTCTAGATTGTTTGTTGTTGCTAAATGTATGGTAGAATACAGTGGTTGCTGAGGTATTGCTACTGTATAAGGTGTTCTGAATGTTGCTAGGTGACCTTGAGACAGAAAAGTTGTTATAGAATTCATTTGAGTGGGCAGTTTGTTCTGAGTGGTTGCTACGGTGTTACTAAATGGTTTCTTAGCTGTTGCTAGGGTATTTAAGGCAGTAATTTGTTTTGGGTTTTTGCTTGATTATTTTTTTTAGATTGGTTGAGGAATCTTGTTGCTAGGGTGCTCTAGATGGCTCTTGCTAAGTGTCTGGTAGGATTCTCTGTGTGGTTGCTGAGTGAAATCCGAATGTTGCTAGGTGACCTTGACACTGAAAAGTTGGTAGAAAGTTTTACTTTGTTGATAGAGAATTAATTTGAGTTGGAAGTTTGTTCTAAGTGGTTGCTAGGGTGTTACTAGCTGTTGCTATGATATTTAATATGGTAATTTGTTTTGAGTTTTTGCTCAATTATTTCTTTGGGGTTAGTTAAATGTTTGTTGCTAGGGTGCTCTAGATGGCGGTTGCTAAGTGTAATGTAGTAGTCTGAGTGGTTGCTGAAGTGTTGCTATGAGGTGATCAGAATGTTGCTAGGTGACCTTGAGACAGAAACGTGGTAGAATATTTTGCTTCATTAATAGAGAATTAATTTGACTTGGTAGTTGGAGTGGTTGCTAGGGTGTTATTAGATGATTGTGAATCGGTTGCTAGGGTATTTAAGACAGTAATTTGTCTTGAGTTGTTGCTACAATATTACTTTGAGGTTGTTTGAATGGTCGTGTTGCCATATATTGTATATAATGTGGCTGTTGGTCTTGTTGCTAGGGTGCTCTAGATTGTTTGTTGTTGCTAAATGTATGGTAGAATACAGTGGTTGCTGAGGTATTGCTACTGTATAAGGTGTTCTGAATGTTGCTAGGTGACCTTGAGACAGAAAAGTTGTTAATTAATTTGAGTGGGCAGTTTGTTCTGAGTGGTTGCTACGGTGTTACTAAATGGTTTCTTAGCTGTTGCTAGGGTATTTAAGGCAGTAATTTGTTTTGGGTTTTTGCTTGATTATTTTTTTTAGATTGGTTGAGGAATCTTGTTGCTAGGGTGCTCTAGATGGCTCTTGCTAAGTGTTTGGTAGGATTCTCTGTGTGGTTGCTGAGTGAAATCCGAATGTTGCTAGGTGACCTTGACACTGAAAAGTTGGTAGAAAGTTTTACTTTGTTGATAGAGACTTAATTTGAGTTGGAAGTTTGTTCTAAGTGGTTGCTAGGGTGTTACTAGCTGTTGCTAGGATATTTAATATGGTAATTTGTTTTGAGTTTTTGCTCAATTATTTCTTTGGGGTTGGTTAAATGTTTGTTGCTAGGGTGCTCTAGATGGCGGTTGCTAAGTGTAATGTTGTAGTCTGAGTGGTTGCTGAAGTGTTGCTATGAGGTGATCAGAATGTTGCTAGGTGACCTTGAGACAGAAACGTGGTAGAATATTTTGCTTCATTAATAGAGAATTCATTTGACTTGGTAGTTGGAGTGGTTGCTAGGGTGTTATTAGATGATTGTGAATCAGTTGCTAGGGTATTTAAGACAGTAATTTGTCTTGAGTTGTTGCTACAATATTACTTTGAGGTTGTTTGAATGTTGCCATATATTGTATATAATGTGGCTGTTGGTTTTGTTGCTAGGGTGCTCTAGATGGTTGTCAAGTCATTGCTTAGTGTATGGTGGGATTCTCAGTGTTTTCTGAAGTGTAAAATAAATGCATAATTAGTAGATGCACAATGAGAATTATAGCAATTTTGGTTTGTGCACACGATACTACCGTTTTAGTAAACCCACCCCAAGTGTCTAATATTGTGCAGAAACACCCAGTGCACTTCAAAGCCGTTTCCATCAAATATCCTTCCTCACTGATGCTCTACAGGTGGTAATTCTTCAAATAATCACTGTTGATCTATGTGTAATGGCTAGATTGTGCTAAGTGAATCCCTGGCCAGATCTCTCTGTGTGCTGATGGACTTGTGTAGATCTGCGCGGTTAGGGTTATATTAAGGCTTTTTGCAGGGAAGCCAAAATCGTTGGAGAGATTGGCAGATGGCGAAGACAGCCTTTCCAAACATACCCTTAAACCTTTCTCAAGCCCTTCAGCAAACCAAATCAAGACTCTGATCGATTTACGCCGGTCAATTACAAGCAATTAGCAAGACTGCGCTGCTGTCTTTCATATCCACTTAGGTAGCGTAGTGGAAACAGAGGGTAATCCTGGTTTACCGAGGCCGAATCAAACGTTCAAAGCGGCAAACCTGTCAATCTCGTAGCCCCGAAAAGCTCATCATTATACATTGGAAGGCTTTCAAGTATATGTCAGGCATTGAGGAGGAAAAGGCACAGCTTGAATCCCCATTTGCTGTGGTGCACTGATTTGACGGTTATCCTTTCTTCTGTTTAATGATCTTGACACTGAGCCGAGGCATCGCGACCCGCGCCTGGGGCCGAGCGTTGCATTTCTTGACACAAACCGGATACGTTGGGAGCAAATGCAATCGTGCAATTGTCCAATCCTAATCGATCGCTGGCTGCACACCTGACATATCTCTGTTGTCTGCGGGGAAACGTGTGCCACCTTTTTTCTAAAAGAGGGCGACGAACAGAGAGAAAGCATTAGAGAACCAAATAAAAGCTGTCAGTCACGTCGCGGCTTTTCAAGCACAGTGCAAAGCGTGGCGGTGAATGCAGTTGGCATCTAATAACACAGTGTTTGCTACACATGCAGCCAATGGGTTCTAGCAGATTGCGGTAAACTTTACTGCTACTCAAGAGGTAAAACACTAAAAGTAAAGCCATGCAGGTTAGGATAATGATATTTATGCAACAGAGGTTTTGATTAGAGATCAAGTTATTGCTTACTAGTGTTGAGATATTTAGTGATTCTTTCTGAACTTTATGCTGTTACCAGTGGTAGAAAGAGTACTGAAAATTCATGCTCAAGTAAAAGTACCATTACTTGCCTAAAAATGTAGTGCAAGTGGATTAAAAGTATATAGTAAATATTACTCAAAGTATGAGTACAAAGTAGACTTTTCAAAAGTACACAAGAGTAGTGAGTAGTGAGTATTACGCTGTGAAAAGCTGATGCATTTACATGTAATTTGTGGATGTGTGTAAACGTAACTTTCTGTAGTGCATTTAGTTATTGCCGAGCAGGCACACAACGTCATAAGACAAATAGGTTCGATTTAGGTTGTGATGTCTGGTGACCAAAAATCAATGGCTTGCCAGCGTCTAAGGACAACGATATTTTAATGTCCAGAAATGTTGTCAAAATTGGTCGATTTTAGGTTGTTGGAAGGTGACCGAAATTCAATGTCGAGTCAACACACACACACACACACACACACATATATATATAGATGGATGGATGGATGGATGGATGGATGGATGGATGGATGATGGATGGATGGATGGATGGATAGATAGCAGTTATACATTTTTTTTCAAAACATTTTTGGGACAAAATTTTTAGCCCCTTTAGGCCAATTAGTTTTTTTCGATAATCTACAGAACAAACCATCGTTATACAACAACTTGCCTTGAAAAATATCAAGTAAAATATTGTTTACTGTCATCATGGCGAAGATAAAATAAATCAGTTTTTAGAAATAAGTTTTAAAACTATTATGCTTAGAAATGTGCTGAAACAATCTTCCATCCATTAAACAGAAATTGGGGAAAAAAATTAACAGGGGCGCTAATAATTCAGGGGGCTAATAATTCTGACTTCAACTGTGTGTATATATATATATATATATATATATATATATATATATATATATATATATATATATATATATATATATAATTAGATTGACTTGAAAGTTTCTTGCTAGACCAAGCTACGACTTGACGTGACTTGAAATAAGCAGTGACTTGACAAAAATGGCTTGACTTGCTTGAGACTTAAAGGTTATGACTTGAGACTTGCTTTTGACTTGCACATGTGTGACTTACTTCCACCTCTGTCAGATACAATACTCATTCTTTCTTCATTGCACGATGACTTTACATCCAATACTGTAGATAATTTCTGTTAAGTGATAAGACTTTTGCCCAAGCAAAGTCAGACCTTAATGTCCAAATAAATAATTAAAAATCAAGGCATGATCCTATTTTATTTTTGGTAAATTAGGTGTAAACTAGAGGCCTTTGCCTTTCATATAAGCCACTTCTGATACCAAATGATCTAAAGCCAAGTTATTATTTGTTGTTCCTAAAACTTGGATAGGCGACTTTTGTCAATATACATACACACACATATTCACATGAGTAAATAAATAGATTGAATGATGGGTGCAGATTCCATGTTGCTTATTATCTATTACTTATATATTGACTGTTTGTTATTACTTAAAGTACATATTCTGCATGATCTTACATAGCTAATATGGAATACCTAAACCCAACTACTACAGTACTATTAATAAGCAGCAAATTGGAAATTTATTGAGGCAAAAGTTATAGTTAATGGTTTGTTATTAGCAAGATTATTATGATTATTATGATTATTATGATTATTATTATTTATTATATTATAAATTATATTATTATATATTATATTATATTATAATTATTATGAAGAGATATTACCTTGAAATAAAGTGTGACCAAAAAAAGCTGCATTTTTCCCCATATCCCAGTTCTCTGTCACGTTCCAGTAATGCATGCCTCTCACTGCGCAACATCTTGACCTCAAAGTAAGGAAACATCGAGACAGTAAATAAGTTCCACACCAGTAATCAGAGATTTACAGGGTGGGTCAGGACACCCAGAGCTGTACATTTTCTGCCAGGAGACAGTTCGCTTTAATGTAACTCTGCTGCCGCTGTGCCCTTCAGCACCACAACTGCGGTAAATACCTCAATTCTTATACTGTGATGCTTCACGATTCAGCATTTCATTCATTATAACAATATCAGTAAATAATAAACAGTGAATTAACAGTTTTCATATTTTTATGCTCTTGAATTTTTTTGTTATTTTCAGATATTTGGATAAGCTAATGTTATTGAGAATTTGAAGTGATGCATTGTCACAAAATCACTTATATAAGGGGTTTAGACAGTTGTATGTAACAGTGTGTGTGTGTATATATATACAGAGGAGGAAAGCCCCGCCCACTAGGGAGGATTTCTTCCTCATTAGCATAAACAGCCCTAAGTGAGAAGCAGCCGTCTGCTTCCGCCGAGTTTTGGATTTGCTGCTATGCTGACGCTCCATTCACATGAGGAGTCAGCTTCAACGCTTTCAATTAAATTTGAATGGGTGACGACAGGCAATGCCGAACTGCATTGTGGATGCTCGCTGCAGAAGTTGGGGCTTTCTCAACTTTTCAAGTGCCGACAGAAGCGTCAGCCAATCAGATCGCTGTATGCAAATACACCAGCTCAGACAGTAGCTGATTGCTGACTAATTTCATTGGCTGACGCTGCTATGACATTTGGGTCAGCCCCAACTTCAGACACGCCTCTGTTGAGCGTTGACGATGAAGCGCCGTGTGAATGGGGCGTGACACACATCCATTTGTAGCTCCGCCCTCTTTTGAAAAGAGCACAATCTCATTTAAATTTAAAGCGACAATAACCAAAATAGCACAATTTGGATCAAAGCCTAAAAGGGTCCGTTTCAAAACAGTATAGAGTTATAAAACATTATTCGTGTGGTATTTTAATCTGAAGCTTCACACACATACTCTAGGGAAAGCAGAGCTTTATTTTACATCTTGAAAAAAAGCAGCATAACAGGTCCCCTTTAAGGGTGCTTTCACATCTGTAGTTTGCTTCATTTTGTCCGGACCAAAGGCAATGAATGATACATTGTTGTATTTTCTGCCGTCTTTGGGTCGTTTTCACACCACACTGCTGGCTTTGGTCCGAACCAGTTGAAAAGAACCAAAATGCAGTCATCTGACAAAACCCACATCTCTCATTGGCCAGATATTGTTGAACATAGTTCCTAAACTGCTCATCAATTAGTCAGAATTCAAGTGCGGGAAAATGCCAATGAACTTCCGCAAGTAAATAAACCGGCAGACACAAAATGTCGCTTTTCAATAAGGAGGGACGACTGCGCTGGCTGACTGTATCCCTGCTTTAGACAAACTCTTCATTTCGAGAATGAAACATGGCCTTGGCTGGAAAACAATGTTTTAATGCATCGAACGTCACTTCAGGAGGAGGCGTGAATTAATTTAGCTAAACTGCGACATGGTCATCTTGCAATAAATATTACCAACGATCCATCAGGTAATGTTTTTCCCTCTTGCTCTCTGTTGGTAGAGCTCTGTCAACAAATATTTTTTCCTCCATATCCCATAATGCACAGCACATTGGCTTACGGCAGCTGGATTAGTCCAAAAGGCGCAGTACTTTTAGCGATTGGGTCTGTTTTAGTTCGGATCATATTCTCACCACAAACGAACCGATTCAGGGTTCGTTTGAGCAGGTGTGAATGCAGCAATCGTACTCGAGTGTGCACCAAAAGCAGAACAAAAATGTGTACTGAGACCTGCTTGAAGAGGTTGTCTCAGTACGCTTTTTTGGTCCACTTTTAGTGCACACTTGAGTACGATTGCTGGACTCACACCTGCCCAAACTAACCATACCAAGAGGGAAACCGAACTGTTGTGTGATTCAACCCAACTAAATAAGGCAGGTGTGAAAGCACCCTAGTATTACTATACCTTCATGTTTTGTGCTCAGGTACAAGCAATTTAAAAATAAAACAAAGCTCCAAAAGCCTAAAATTCTTAAAATAATAACAGGATTTAATATGATATCCTTTAGGGGAGAAAAAAAAAATCTCATTCTTCATCTGTTTGCTTGTTTGTCTTTCATTTTCACACAATTAATATTAGCAGGGTCCAAATGAGTTGTTATGAAATGCAAAAGAAAGAACATCTGTTTGCTCATTTGTAATTGGAACTTTTTAAAACAACCGTTAACCATTTTGCTTTAATTAAAATGAATAGTTAATCTCTAGTGATTTCGAAGTGTGAGGATGATATTTTTAACTTGAACTCTTTGTCTTATTTGAAGCTTTTGCATGAGTCAAAGTGTTTGGGCTAGTAAAATAGCAACCCAAGCTCATTCTGGAAACGTAGCCCCGCGGAAAGTTTCTGGAGGCCGCGATATACGTGGCCAGAGGTACGTACAGACGCGTTTAGTTTTTTTCGAGCAAACGCTGTGGGGCAGTGTGGCGCCGCTCCGCTCCTCCTCTTCGTGCTCGCCGGCCGACGGCTTGCCTCCGAGTGGAGGGCTTTCCCGATGCAACCAGTTTTTCCGCCTAACTCACAGCGTTGCGTCGGCAGAGCGGAGGCCCTGGAGGAGGAGGAGGGGACGATGACCGGGATTGAGTCCGGGGAGCAGCGGTTCCAGAAATCAGGTAAGATGAAAAACTGAATCCGAAAAATAAGGGCGAGAATGCGGCGTGATCCGAAAACGCGGTCGAAATCGAAGACGAGGGCTTTTGCTTTTTTTTTTTTCTGGACGGCTTTTGCAAACCGTCGATTGGGTTTAGGGAAGGAGGAGGAGGAAGAGGAGGGCGGCCGGGTCGGCCGATTCGGCGGCTTTTCACGCAAGAATAGCGCAGGCGCGAACGGCGCTCAAGACGCGAAAAAGCGCACACAGCGGCCTCTCGCGTATCTCGTGGTCCGCAGAAACGTCCGCTGGGCTACGTTTCCACAATGAGCCCGGGTTGTAAAATAGTTAGGGCTGTTATTTTGAAGATCTTTCGAGATGATGCTAGAAGTTAATTCAGGTCCTGGGCTTAAGCATCTCCTCATGCGAGCCGACGACCACTGGATATTACCATAGTTTGTTTATAACAAACAGTTAATGGAGACAGTGCGTTATGGTGCTTGGAAAGAACTTGGCACTGACAAAGGCCAAAGCCGTTTGCATCAGCCAGTAATCGGCGCTCGCTCTTATAAGCAGGCTGGAGCAACAGTAATTGTTAGCTTAGTGGACAGCTTTTCCTCTCTCTCTTCTCTCAGTGGAGTCTGCCCAGACAAGATAAGTGGGAGTCTCGTAATTGTAAAAAGTCCTCATCTCTCCAAGTCTTTAATAATGGGCTTGTGAAAGCCTTTGCTCATTAAGCAAGCCTTGTTTCTCCCTCTCTCTCTCTCTCTTTATAGCAACGGGGGGATGCTTGTATTAAAAGTATCGTCAGAGCCAAATGCCAGTCCTTAGACAAAAAAAAGCAGATTTATCTTTTGTCTTAAAAAAAGAGAGAGAGAGGGAGTTTAGAAGAATGGCATATGCAAATTGATTAGAGTCTGTTCTTAATTCCATATTTATAATGGCGAATCATACGCATCCAAAAACAGTCGTTTAATTTTTAATTGTTTATGATAGAAATGTGAAATTGTTTTGCGCTTGTGTTATTTTTACAATGCTCATTCCCTTTGAAAAACCAATGAACAATATGTACATTACCACATACATGCATACATCCATATGTAAATGCATCAATAAATGAATTCAATAAGATTAAAGGGCACCTATGGTGAAAAGTCTACTTTTTAAGCTATTTGGACAAACATATGTGTATATATAGTGTATAGATCAGGGGTCACCAATCTCGGTCCTGGAGGGCCGGTGTCCCTGCAGGGTTTAGCTCCAACTTGCCTCAACACACCTGCCTGAATGATTCAAGTATACCTAGTAATACCTTGATTAGCTTGTTCAGGTGTGTTTGATTAGGGTTGGAGCTAAAATCTGCAGGACACCGGCCCTCCAGGAACAAGTTTGGTGACCATTGGTATAGATCATCCTATTGGGGTGATAAAAAACACACCCAGTCCTTTTTTTTTCAATTTAACAACAATTTTAAAACGGTGAACCAATTGTAGCGGTTTTTAGACCGACCGCAACTTTACGTAGGAGTGCGGTCCCCCCCGCCCACCGAATTGATTGACAGCTGCGCGCATTAACATGTTCCGGTAGTCACGTGTATATGTCAACAAGACCAGGCAGACACGCGCAAAGCAACCGGGAATGAAAGGTCTGTTCTGTTCGCTAGGATCAGCAATCAAATGTGATTAAGAGTGAGTTTCACATGTTTAAAGTGTTTTAAAACAGAGCACACGTGTAGCTAATTACAGCTTTTTACTTCAGCTTTACTTCATCAGCACAGCCGCGTGTCAGAACAATTATAAAAGAAGACGCTTCAATCCCGGTTTGTGGAAGTTAAATCAGGTTTATTTTGTACATTAGCATAACAGATATCCACACAGCAGTGGAGGTTAGCCTGTATCCTGTCACATTTGAGTGCAAAAACAGTGCTAAGCTAAGCACGCTCTGTCTGTCTGCCTGTGTGTGTGTGTGTGTGTGTGTCAGCTGCGATGTGCGTGTGTATCTCTGTGTGTGTGTGTTTGTGTGTGCGCGTGTGAACTTGGTAATGATATAGTGTGTGACTCATCAATGCAACTTCACAATACTGATTAGTAAAGGTTAGTTCTTACTGCAGTATTTCTCACAAACGCTACATGAGACCTTCTTCCTTTAAGTCTGTCTGTTGTCTGACGCAGCCGAGGGAGGAGATTAAAGCACGCGGGAAGGCACGTAGAAACAGTAGGCGGGCAGAACTCGCCTTAAAGGCGCAGTACGACAAAACCACCCCCTGGTGGAAATCAGTATAAAACAGCATCTTGTAAAAGGTATAATGAAAAATCTGATGGGTGTTTTGAGCTCAAACTGTATATACACATTCTAGAGATGCAAAATACTTTTATTAAATCTGAAAAAAGGGGTAACCTAGGTGCCCTTTAAAATGCCTAGTGATTTTTTTTCTTCAGTGATGCACCTCAATGTGAAGTTTATTGATAAACTAATTTCGAGAGGATCACGTGATTATGATTGAACACGGCTGGTTCTGCATTAGCTAATGCATGATCCACCAACCAGACGATTCCTAGCCCACTATAAAGAGCAAGGGTTTCTCACTAGACAGGGGTGCAAGCCTAAGTTGAACAACGTGATCACCGATCCCTCACTGCATCAAGAATCGTCATTCATCTATAAGCCATATCACCACTACTTTGGCAAACCTTTGTCGAGTACCACAATGCATAGTTACATCCACAAATGCCAGTTTAAACTGTAATGTGCCAAAAGGAAGCCCTATGTTAACAGTGTCCACAAGTGCCGTCGACTTCTCTGGGTTCGATGGCATCTGGGATGGACCATTACACAGTGGAAACATACTGCGGTAAGATGAATCAGTAGTTCACATTAAAGGATGTGGTTTGGTTTAATAAATAGATGTTCGTAAGTACATTAATACGTACATTACACTAGTAAATACAGCAGCAGTTGTCCTGAAATATGACTGATGATAACACATGATTATGCAGCAAGTCTTCAGTGGTGAATTAGAATGAGATCAGTTGTGAATGTAAAAACGCCACAGGAGCAGCTCAAGGAAAACAGAGATGTGGAAAGGGTCACTCTCGTCTCCGAGACACAGAGAGATGATGGCAGTGCCCAGTCCTCTTCAGTCCATACTGCACTTCTGCCAGCAGGAATGATGACTTATGCCTTTAATCTAGTTTGCCAGGGATTGATGCCGGAGTGCATCTTGGCTACCGGATGCGGCTCTGACCTCTCTTTCTTAAGAGGAACAATCCTGTCCGGTTGGAGAACGCGGCCGAGAGAGCTTTATATAGATCAGAGAGAGAGCCAGATAATTGGAGGAAGTGGGCATCACGTAGAAAAGAGAAAAGTATGAAATGAAGGATGTGTTCTCAGGGGAGAAAAGGGAGGCGCTGGAGCTGTCATCTGGCTTGATGAAAGCCTTGCTCGCCGTATTACACGAATTACGTCGCACATGTATTCCAACCTTTCTCATACTTCCTGCCATAATCCATGCGTTTAGTATTCAAAGCCTCTTTGACTTGTGACAACTTCAAAATTCCAACCAGGAAGGATTAGGCCAAACGGCAAATGGCTTACGGCACCACATAAATCATTTCCCTTTGCATTTGTTTTTTTTTTTTTTTTTTTCATCCTACACTTGGCGGTCCTTCATGCAGGTTTATTATGAATCTGCAGACCTGCTGTGCTTTAAACACAGTACACACAAAAGCTGTGCTTTCCTATGCGCAACCCCAAATCAGAAAAAAGTTAGTACACTATGCCATTATTTTAGAAGATTAATCATTATTATTTGACAGTTTCTCCAGATTAAATCCTCATAAAGCATCTCAGAAAGTTTATTATAATTATGACTTGCAAATTATATATATATATATATGTCTTTTAACCTGCGTCCAATCCCGGCTAACTTCCGGAAAGGTAGAGTAGCCAATAGCGTTAGATATAACAAGTAAACCAAGTCCTGCCCAAGGACTGACAAAAATCCAAAATGTTTCGCGCGAGCAGAGAGAGAATTGATCGCGCACGCACATGCGCTGTAGGCATGACTTCGCTCGCGAGAGTGCACATTGTGCGCACAGATCATAGATATATACACTAGATCGCATAGGGACACTGAGCATGTGTCAATAGCGCCGCCACATTGGTACAGTGCTCCCTGGACAAATGTCATTCAACCGCACTATTCAAGACAGTGTTATTACGTGAAGATGCGGGACTTTAGCGCTGTGTACGGGTGCAGTAACGAGCAAACAAAGAAAACAAAGCACAAAGGCAGAACATTTCATAGGTAATATTAAGTTATTTTTTCTGTTTTTGTATGTTCTGAACTTTTGTGCTAATCAGGTGACGTTATTGATGATAACAGTCACTTACTGCATTCACCATACAGCAAAGCAGCTGCAACTTGCACTAAACACTCGGCTTATGCTAGTTTTGTTGAATAAAATCAGCAAATAATGCAAAAGAAATATGACAACGAGATGCTGCGCTGCCAAAAACCAGTACTATTGTCGGCTAACGTTAGTGAAAGAGTCGTTCGGGGGATTCATTCACAAACGAATCGCTCCCTCCGTCAGTATGAGAAGTGAAAGCAGGAGAGGAGCTGTGCTTCAGGACATGATTAGATCAAATTTAACAGGGAGGGTGAATAGTACATTTCTGTACACACAAACACAAGCTTTTTGTCAGGAATGTCCGTGCGGTCACTGATACATCAATGTTGAAAAGTGATGTAAAATTATAATTTTCGTAATTAGAAAAAAAAAATTACATACTAACATCCAGGAAAACTCCCGATCATAGATATATGTGTATATGTGTATATCTCTGGCTTTGGATAGCCACAGTCCTCCACTGTACCTTGGTCCTGCATTCAATTCAAAGGAGCGCTACCCTGTAGCAAGATGGTGGCGCTATTGACGCATTCCGTCCAACAGACAACAATAGGCCAGGCGACATCTAATGTATATATCTATGCGCACAGATGATGATGTGTGCGCGGAACTTGCCCTGTGCGCTCGCGAGCTGTAGTATCCTCGCATGTAGGCCTGTAATCTGCTCGTGGTTCACTTCTCCTCGCGCGTAAACATCTCCGCTGCGCTCGATTAATATTGGCATTGATTTGCCGCCATACATGATTGGTGGGTGGCGGTGTTTGGGTGTGGCTTAGCGAAGGGTCAATTATCAATAATTCAAATGAACACAATTCAAATTCAGATTGTTTTGGCATAGTTTTAGCTCCATACAACCGGAGCACCCAGAGGCAACCCACACGGGGAGAACATGCAAACTCCACACAGAAATGCCAACGGACCCAGCTGGGATTCAAACCAGCGACCTTGATGCTGTGAGGCGATCGCACTACCCACTGCGCCACCGTGACGTCTCAATAATATTATCAACGACTAGATGGATACCGAATAATTAGGGATGGTAGGAACGTCAAAGTGTAGCTGCCAATCAAATACATGAGCAGAGCAGAGCTGGAGTGTGTGATCATCAGCAGCAGCAGCAGCACACATCCGTCTCACACACACTCATGGCAGCGTTTCTCTCCTCCAGCGTTCAGGAGCTTACGGACATCATTCATCATTATATGCTAATTGCCGTGGCCATATTTGATCTGAGAGCACAGAAAGACTTCAAAAGGCAAACGACACACACAGCGACACAGTAACCCGCTCTTCTCATCTCACACTCTTCTTAGCCAGCAGAATGTCCTCGTTATGTGCCCTCATTAGTGCTCCAGACGCCCACACAAGTCCACTTAAACACACCCACACTGACAAAACCAGACCCCATCCTCTGATGTGATGTATGTGTGTGTGATGTGGATGTGTGTGTTTTTCTATGTGCATGTGTGTACTTCAAATATGGATGTGTGTTCGCTTGTGTGTGTGCATATGTTTGCGTCTATGTGCATGCATGTGTGTGTTTGCTTGTGTGTGCTTGTGATGTATGTCTGTGAGTTAGGGGGGATGTGTGTTTGCGTGCATGTGTCTTTGTGTTTGTGTGTGTATGTGTACATGTTTTGTGTGTATGTCTGTGTGTGTAGGTGTGTGTGTGTGTCTACATTTGCCTGTGTGCTTTTGTTCGGTTGTGTGTGCACATGCTTGTGCTTGTGTATGTGTGTGTGTTTGCTTGCTTGTGTGTGTGTATGTGTACATGTTGCGTGTGTGAGTATGAGGTATGTGTGTGCTTGTGTCTGTGGGGGTGTGTTTTCTTGTGTGTTTGTGTGTGTGTGCATATGATGTGTGCGTGTGTGTGTGTGTCTACATTTACCTGTGTGTTTGTGTATATGGGCAAGTGTTTGTGTGTGGTTGTGTGTGCACATGCTTGTGTGTGTGTGAGTATGCGGTATGTGTGTGCATGTGTCTGTGTGGGTGTGTTTTCTTGTGTGTTGTGTTTGGGTGTGTGTGCATATGATGTGTGTGTGTATGTGTACATGTTATGTGTATATGTTTGCGTGAGTGTGTATGCGTGTGTTTGTGTGTGTGCGTGTATTTGAAGTGTGTGCATGTGAACATGTTATGTATATGTGAGTGTGCATGTGTGTGTGTATGGTACGTGTTATGTGTTTGTGTGCGTGCATGCGTGTGTTTTGTGTGTGTGTCTTTGTGATGTGTGTGTGTGTGTGTATATAAACATATTATGTATATGTGTGAGCCTGCATTAGTGTGTGTTTGTGTGTGTGTATGGTACATGTTATGTGTTTGTGTAAGTATGCATGCATGTTTGTGTGTGTGTGTGCATTTGTACATGTTATGTATATGTGTGTGTGTGCATGTGTGTGTGTATGTGTGTCTGTGTGTGTGTGTGCATAATTGTATGTGTGTGTATGTTATGTGTTTGTGTGGGTGTGCATGCATGTGTGTGTGGGCATGTGTGTGTATGGTACATGTTATGTGTTTGTGTAATTATGCATGCATGTTTTTGTGTGTGTGTGCATATGTTCATGTTATGTATATGTGTGTGTGTGTGTGTGTGTGTGCATAATTGTATGTGTGTGTGTGAGTGCATGTGTGTGTGTGCATAATTGTATGTGTGTGTATGTTATGTGTTTGTGTGGGTGTGCATGCATGTGTGTGTGGGCATGTGTGTGTATGGTACATGTTATGTGTTTGTGTAAGTATGCATGCCTGTTTTTGTGTGTGTGTGTGCATATGTTCATGTTATGTATATGTGTGTGTGCGTGCATAATTGTATGTGTGTGTGTATGTTATGTGTTTGTGTGAGTGTGTGTGTGTGTGTGTGTGTGTGTGCGTGTGTGTGTGTGTGTGCGTGTGTGTGTGTGTGTGTGTGTGTGTGTGTGTGTGTGTGTGTGTGTGCATAATTGTATGTATGTGTATGTTATGTGTTTGTGTGGGTGTGCATGCATGTGTGTGTGGGGGCATGTGTATGTATGTGTGTATGTCAGAAAGCGAGGTGTTTTTGAAGAGCTGTGAGTCAGGCGGGTCTGATCCGTGTGTGTCTCTGATCCTTCTGCCCAGGCTTTGACACGACTGATGAAACCGTTAAAACAGCCGCCTGCAACCCAAGCCGGTTAACCTCGCAGAACGGGTCTCCGACTACTCATTCGTCACACTCCAGCGTCAGAGCGAGACCCGCTAGACCTCTTTAAGACACTTTGGGGCTCCGGACAGTAAGCCGGAAATGCAGCAGTGATATAAAAACAGTCTTCAGATGCATAACTGAACATCTCTTACAGTAAAACTCACAGACTCCCTCCCTTGAGCTGCAGCTCTGAAGCCCAGCGCATTTACATATTAATATTACGACTTTAATAAAATAATAAAAGTTAACAATACTCAGGGTGCATCCTTTTTCGCAGACTTCTGCATTTGATCGTGGAGGAAGAGCAGTGTGAGCCAGTGCTGTTTTAGCATCGCAGGGATATTTTAATCGTTTTTATTTTGAAGTATTGGGCTCATTTATTTTAAAGTTGTACTTAATGCTTTGGCTTGGCTATTGTTGTTAGCTTTTTATTATATTTGTTTCCTTTGTGAAATATATATATATATGTATATATAGTTTACTTGGGCAAAAGTGGGTCCAATCCGGTACTAGTAAGGTGTACCTAATATACACCTTTGTACCTATATATATTACATACACACTAACCGGCCATTTTATTAGGTACACCTTATTAGGGCCAGGTTGGACCCCTTTTGCATTCAGAAATCCCTTAATCCTTAATGGTATAGATTCAACAAGGTACTGGAAATATTCCTCAAAGATTTTTCTCTGTATTGACATGATAGCATCACACAGTTTCTGCAGATTTGTCGGCTGCACATCCATGATGCGAATCTCCTGTTCAATCATATCCCAAATGTGCTCTATTGGATTGAGATCTGGTGACTGTGTTGGCCATTTGAGTACAGTGAACTCATTGTCATGTTCAAGAAACCAGTCTGAGATGATTCACGCTTTATAACATGGTGCGTTATCCTGCTTGAAGTAGCCATCAGAAGATGGGTTCACTGTGGTCATAAAGGGATGGACAGAAGATCAGCAGTTTCTGAAATACTCAGACCAGCCAGTCTGGCACCAACAACCATGCCACAAAGTAAATCACCTTTCTTCCTCATTCTGATGCTCAGTTTGGACCACAACAGATCGTCTTGACCATGTCTACATGCCTAAATGCATTGAGTTGCTGCCATGTGATTAGCTAATTAGACAATTGCGTTAACAAGCAGTTGGACAGGTGTACCTAATAAAGTGGCCGGTGATTGTATATTTTCTAGCATCCTATAGAAGGTATTAATGTGTGTGTGTGTGTGTGTGTGTGTGTGTGTGTGTGTGTGTGTGTGTGTGTGTGACACAGGACACAAGTCTGTGAAATGACAGGTATGGCACAGGTATTACAGGAAGGTGGTCAATTATGAGGACACTGCTGATGTCCTTTTTTTCTTAAAAAGCTTCTAAATCACACATAATGAGTTTTTTCAGAAAGTAAAACTGTTCAATGACTGGATTAGGGTAATAGATAATACAGATTGTACAGTATAAAAACAACGAAAACCTATATAATGTCTCCACAACACACAAAAACAAACCTGTGTGTGTGTGTGTTTCCTGATATCTCAAACTATTTCTAACGACCAACTAAATTTTACCTTAAAACTTTTTTAAATATGATTCTGACATCAAAATAGCATAAAATGTGCAACCCAATAGTTAAAAAGTTCCATTACGGGACAGCCAAATAAGTCTAATTTTACTCCATCAAACTACATTAAAATTCTAAAGAACAAATACATTTCAAGCACTTCAAAAGCCAGTACCAGGGAAGCTGAACATTTGATGTCACAGAGCCGTTTCACTGCAGGCAACAGCCCATGAAATGCTTTCTGACATTTTTCTGCTACTCACCTGGAAAACATCCAGCATATTTGAAAGATCGCACTCAGCCTGTTCCCATCATGTCGAGCCCAACACCTACCGCATGCCTGATACACACACACACACACATACACAGAGAGAGAAAGCGATGGCTACACCACTGCTGCTCGGACTGTGGAAAGAAAAGAAAAAACAGAAAGCTGAGTCACCCAAGGCCTAACTATAAAACACTGCAAGGTTCACAGGATTTCATGAAGTTGAATGACTTCAGACTGTTGAATGATGTTTCAAGGACATAATCAGTTAGAGCAAGCTACTTTCCTTGCTGTTCACTCAACATGCTTGAGATTGGATGAGAATGCAGTGTACAGTTGAAGTCGGAATTTTTAGCCCCCCTGTATATTTCCCCCCAATTTCTGTTTAACGGAAAGATTTTATTTCAACACATTTCTAAACATAATAGTTTTATAACTCATTCTTATGAGTCACAATGAGTAAATGATATTTGACTAGATATTTTTCAAGACACGTCTATACAGCTTAAAGT
This sequence comes from Danio rerio, assembly GCF_052040795.2. Classification (NCBI taxonomy): domain Eukaryota; kingdom Metazoa; phylum Chordata; class Actinopteri; order Cypriniformes; family Danionidae; genus Danio; species Danio rerio. Next base: position 4,071,394 of record NC_141021.1, on the reverse strand, counting down.
GACATTTAAAGGCGGAACTGGGTTAATTAAAGGCAAGTCAAATCAAAATCAGGCCTTTATTTGTCACATATACTTTCGTATAGTGAAATTCAATTCAATTCAGCTTTATTTGTATAGCGCTTTTACAATGTAGATTGTGTCAAAGCAGCTTCACATAAATGGTCGTAGTAACTGGAACAGTGTAGTTCAGTTTTTAGTGTTTAAGTTCAGTTCAGTTTAGCTCAGTTCAGTGTGATTTAAATCATTACTGAGAGTTCACACACTGAAGAGCAAATTGATTGATGCGTAGCTCTACCAATCCTGAAATTGCAACGCTCTCTTGGCCACCGTACACGAGCACGTCACACTGCTCACAATATGCGCACCTCCATTGGAAATAACGAACTTTTGCACAGAAAAGACGCGATATGTGAACAAGGCCGCCGTTATTTGCGATCTCCAGCAGTTGATTTTCTTCTTGCACAGTCATGCTGGATTCACCTGATTTGTCGACAAAAGGGTTGCGAATGCATTCCTCAGCAATTCGTGGGTCTTTCACTGGGCATTTTCCCAAAGAAACTCTCCAAAGACGTCTGTTTCTGAGGGTGCTTTCACACCTGTGAATCGATTCAGTTGTTCCGAAACAGAGATTACAAATGTTACATTGTTGCTCTTTGCTCTTGGAGCGGTTCGCTTTCACACTGCAAAGTTTCTAATCATAACAAAAGAGCTAAAAAGAGTCACGTGCGAGTAAACTCTCCTTACATTGGTCAGAGTGTCAGGATTTAATTTGCAGAGTCCCGCTCAGCTGTCAGGAGAGGTGGTAGTTTGGTGGTGTTTGACAAGGTGCGCGCGACGTGTCTGAAGAATGACGAGAGATGCGGTGTGGAGGGGTGAGAAGCGTGCGCGACGAAGCCTATTTGAGGACCGGGAAGAAGAAGCGAGATTACGGGGAGATTATCATTTGTTTGCGGTAGAGGTGTGAACCTATACTGGTCTCATGGTTCGGTTCGGTTACGATTATCATGCCATCGATTCGATTCAATTCGACATCTCGGTGCATCACGGTGCATTGACGATGCTTTCCACATATAGTGTTATATTTTAAGGGGGAGGCTATAACATGCGGTCTGTATAAACACACAGACACACAGCAACACACTGTCTCTCATTCAAACACATTCACAAACATAGACAGCATCAAACAAACAAACACACACACGCACACACACACAAAAACAAACACACTTAAGCCCTTGCAACAGGGAGAGCTCGCGCTGAGCGGAGCAGAAAAACGAATAAAATAAGCACTTTTCTGACGGTCCCTTACTGAGAGCTCCTCTCAGCTCGAGCTCTGCCGGCTAAAGTAAACGCAGGCTGCGAGGGCTTAAACGGAGCAGTGCTCGTAATGGCGAGCGAAAAAAAGAAAGACAGCTGTGAAACATAACCAGCTTTGTCTTTCTGTAGGAAACACACTTTAGATCTTTTTAGGGTAAGCGTTTTTTGAGTTATTGCCGTCTAACACTGAATGTGTGTCAGGAAAATCGAAAACAAAACCAACTGAAGCGCGCTCATTTCTGGCGCCCCACTGGATATACAGCGCCCTAAGCATTTGCCTATGGTGCCTATGCCACGGGCCGGCCCTGAGTTGGCTGAGTGTTGTAAATACCGGCGCTCACCTCCCTCGCGACAGAGCGCATAGGAGATAAATGACGTCACAACATAATAATCGGTTATGGTTATTACTGAATTGATACCGAATTGTCCGCGTCTGCATCGCGGTACACCGAAGAAACAATTAATTTTGACACCCCTAGTTTGCGGGCATCCGAAGACTCGCAAAACTTTCCACCCTACTCACAATTCTCTCTTCATATAGCCGTAAGCCTATTACATATCCATAAAACACAGTGATATAACCGCGCTCGGATCGGATCGCTTTCTCACTGCAATTGATCCACTCCAGAGTTTGTTTCAATCGAGCCGAGACCACCTCATTCAGGCGATCTCGGAGCGATTGATTTGGCGCGGATCCGAGAGCGATTGGTGGTTTCATATATGCCAAACGAACCGCGCAAACTGGGCAAACGAGACAGGTTCCGAAACAAGTGTAGGTGTGAAAGCACCCTTACTTGTTTTGCCAGCATGTGGGTAACATTTTGGTGATCAAGTGAAAACTCTTGAAATAAAACATTTTTCAAAATAAAAGATTCAGACTAAACCCACGCCAGCAAGGGGAGAACATACAAACTACATAGAAATGCCACCTGTCTGGGACTCAAACCAACGACCTTCTTGCTGTGAGGTGACAGTGCTAACCACTGAGCCACTGTGCCGCCAGAATGCTAAATTCTTTTCTTCTGGAAAACAAACAGTTGTTTCTTTTCATTGACTTTCTCTAACACATGATTTCCCAGAGTGTGTGTCCTTCAGAGCGTTTCCGCTGTCCGTCACGCATGATGTCAGATAGGAGAGGCCAGCGCTAAATGCTGTGGAAGTGTCGTTTCACATTTGTCCTTCTGCCGCAGCGTGAGCACCAGCGCAGCAAACTGACTGACTGATGCTGGAAATGTGTCCTCAGGGGCCGCTGATGGATCACTCAGAGTCAGGGGCCTCCAGACAGGCAAAGTCAAGCGCTGCAATATGACTGCGCTACTGTGAGTCCCTGTAAAAAAAATATCTAATAATTAACAGTTTCTGTATTTAGGATTATTTGCAGTTGTGAATTGCAATATGGGATGCTGATCTCAGCTCTGTTGACGTTTGATGTTGAAAATTAAACTCTACAGTTTAACAAAGTGACTTTTATTGATATTTTAGTCGTTTAAAATAATATAATATTTCAAGTGGCGCAGTAGGTAGTGCTGTTGCCTCACAGCAAGAAGGTAATTTGTTCGAGCCTCGGCTGGGTCAGATGGTGTTTCTGTGTGGAGTTTGCATGTTCTCCCTGCTTTGGCGTGGGTTTCCTCCAGGTGCTCCGGTTTCCCCCACAGTCCAAACACATGCGGTACAGGTGAATTGGGTAGGTTAAATTGTCCGTAGTGTATGAGTGTAAATGAGTGTTTGTGGATGTTTCCCAGAGATGGGTTGCGGCTGGAAGGGCATCCGCTGCGAAAAAAATTTGCTGGATAAGTTGGCGGTCCATTTCGCTGTGGCGACCCTGGATTATTAAAGGAACCATGCCAACAATTAAATTAATGAATAAATGAATGAATGAATATTAGGTAACGATTTACTTTTTGAAAATACTAAAAAATTTAATTTATTCCTGTGATTCACAGCTGAATTTCCAACATCATTAGTCTAGTCTTCAGTGTCACATAATTTATTTACTCATTAAAATTGTTTAAAATCACATTTTAAGGACAGTTTTGAATATCTCTGCTGTCCCTTTTAAACATTTGCATATTTGCCCTTTATATATATATATATATATATATATATATAATTTTTTTTTAATTTATTTTTTTTTTTTTTAATTAATGAGCCTTTTGAACTTTTAATATTAATTATCTACTCATATACAGTTGAAGTCAGAATTATTAGCCCCTCTTTGACATCACAAATGATGTTTAACAGAGCAAGGAAATTTTCACAGTATGTCTGATAATATTTTTTCTTCTGGAAAAACTCTTATTTGTTTTATTTATGGCAATAAAAGCAATTTTAACTTTTTCAACACCATTTTAAGCTTTTTTTTTTTTTTCGATAGTCTACAGAACAAACCATCGTTATACAATAACTTGCCTAATTACCCTAACCTGCCTAGTTAACCTAGTTAAGCCTTTAAATGTCACTTTAAGCTGTATAGAAGTGTCTTGAAGAATATCTAGTCAAATATTATTTACTGTCATCATGGCAAAGATACAATATATCAGTTAGAGATGAGTTTAGAAATGTGTTAAAAAAAATATTTTCTCTGTTAAACAGAAATTGGGGAAAAAATAAACAGGGCGCTAATAATTCTGACTTCAATTGTATGCAAATTACTTATTCCAGCAATTGATTTTTGTGCTTATTTTTAAATAATGTATATAATTTGGCAATGATGTGCATAACTATTTATAGCTGTTTTTTTTTATAAACATTTGTCCATTCATATATGTGCATGTAAATAATGAATGCATGCTTTTTCCATTCCTTCTTCACTGAGAAGCTTCTCTGCATCTGTAAACCTTCCTGTAAGTCACCCGTTCAGCATTTTTCCAGTCCATATCGCACATTCTCTTTGATATCTAAACACTATTCCTGACAAACTCCTCAGAGAGGAGATTTTAGAGCTGTGTTTTATTATTATCATGGAGATATTGTGTTCACGTTATCTTGTTTTACTAAATCTGTGTTCAGATGACAAATAAATGATTTATTCATATTTTATAATAAAACATAAACAGGCTTGGGTCATTAAAACTAAATGCATGCTCATCTTCATGCTCAAACTGTAGCAGCACTGATTCACAGACACTCACACACACACACATTCTCTCTTACTCTTCTGAATGACGCATGAACACCCCGATGCTCATCTCCCTCCACACACACACACACACACACACACACACACACAGCAGCGGGTACATGCTCATCTGAGCTGAATTTGCATTTACAAATTGCGGCTGCTGTTTCCTGCCTTCTCTGCATCTCAAACTCCCCTTTTCCCTCCTACACCAGGGTTTCTGAAAACACACACACACACACACACTCCTTCTTTCATTCACGCTAAATTAACTCATGTGTGAATATGAGAATGCTGGACACCTATTATTTTTAGTAAGGTATAGAATTCATATTGTACAGTATAGTAACCCAAATATATATATATATATATAATAAATTTCCTAATCCTTAAAGGAAGACATTTCACATTATCTGGAGCTGATTGATGGATGGATGGATGGATGGATGGATGGATGGATGGATGGATGGATGAATGGATGATGGATGGATGGACGGATAGATTGATGGATGGATGGACGGATAGATGGTAAGACAGACAGATAGATGGAGGAATGTATGAAGAGATAGATAGATAGATAGATAGATAGATAGATAGATAGATAGATAGATAGATAGATAGATAGATAGATAGATAGATAGATAGATAGATAGACATACAGACAGACAGACGACAGACAGACAGACAGACAGACAGACAACCCCATACCATAACAGACTCTGGCTTTTGGTCTGGTAACAGTCTGGATCATCCTTTTCTTCTTTAGTCTGGACCAAACAGCCTCAATTTCTCTTAAAAAATACCTGAAATACTGATTTATCTGACCACAGTACATGTTTCCACTGTGTGATGGTCCATTCCAGATGCCTCCAAGCCCCAGAGAAGTTGACGACACTTCTGGACACTGTTAACCTAGGGCTTTCTTTTGGTTTAACTGCCCTTTTTGGATGTAATTAGCATTGTGATACTTGACAAAGGTTTGCCAAAGTAGTCCTGAGCCCATGCAGTGATATCGCTTACGCCCCGTTCACACGGCGTGTCAGCATCAACGTTTCCCATTCACTTTAAATGAGTGACGTCAGGCTTTGCCGAACTGCATTGTGGATCCGTCGGCGCCACCTCAGTGGTGTTGCTCGCTGCAGAAGTTATAACTTTCTCAACTTCATCAACCAATCAGATCGATGTATGCAAATACACCAGCTCAGACAGTAGCGGATTGCTGACTAGTTTCATTGGCTGACGCTTCTATGACGATCGTGTCAGCCCCAACTTCAGACACGCCCTCTGTCAAGCGTTGACGCCGAAGTGTGAATGCAACGTTATAGATGAATGAGGATTCTTGATGCAGCGCCACCTGAGGGATCGGAGATCATGGTTGTACAGCTTAAGCTTAAGATTCCTCCAGATTCCTTGAATCTTCTAATGATGTTCTGCACTGTTGAAGGTGAAACATCCAAATATATTTCCATCTTTCTTTGGGAAACATTGTTTTTAAACAGTTCAATCATTCTCTCACATGTTTGTTGTCAAACTGGTGATCCTAGACCCATCAGGATGGACCTTTTCTTGGATGCTGCTTTTTTACCAAATCATAATTACAATCTCCTGTTGACATCACATTTTTCAACTCACGTCATTATTTAATCGGTTAACCTGACCGCTAGCCTGAAAATGCTCCTGTCCCAACTTTTTTGGATTTATTCATTTCAGTGTGAGCACATATTAGCTAAGACCCCTGAATACAACCCGGGCTCATTGTGGAAACGTAGCCCCACGGACGTTTCAGTGGACCGTGAGATACGTCCCGGGAGGTATGTATTCGAGCGTTTTTTGTTTTTGCGGATCCACAAGAGGCCGCTGTGCGCGCTTTTTCGTGTCTTGGGTGCCTCTCGGGAGCGCTCGCCGTTCGCGTCCGCGCCGTTCTCGTGCGAAAAGCTGCCGGATCGGCCGACCCAGCCACCCTCCTCTTCCTCCTCCTCCTTCCCTAAACCCAAGCGACGGTTCGCAAAAAGCCGTCCAGAAAAAAATAAATAAAAGCAAAAGCTCTCGTCTTCGATTTCGACCGCGTTTACGGATCCCGCCGCATTCTCGCCCTTATTTTTCGAATTCCGTTTTTCATCTTACCTGATTTCTGGAACCGCTGTTCCCCGAACTCAATCCCGGTCGTCGACCCCGCGGCTGTCTCCTCCTCCTCCTCCTCTGGGGCCTCCGCTCCGCCGACGCAACGATGTGAGCTAAGTGGACAAACTGGTTGCATCGGGAAAGCCCTCCACTCGGAGGCGAGCCGTCCGCCGGCAAGCACGAAGAGGAGGAGCAGAGCGGCGCCACACTGCCCCGCAGCGTTCGCTCGAAACAAAACTAAACGCGGCCTTCGTACCTCCGGCCATGTAAATCGCGGTCTCCAGAAACATCCGAGGGGCTACATTTCCAGAATGAGCTTGGGTTGCCTGAATATGGGGCCAAATATTGGATACAAATTTTTATACATCCTCTCTCTTTCTCTCTCTCTCTCTCTCTCTCTCTCTTTCTCTCTCTCTCTCTCTCTCTCTCTTTCTTTTCCTCTCTCTTTGCTGTCACTACTGAAAGCATTTTAACTACTCAGCGGCTCTAATCACTGCGGGCGAACACACAGACATGAAAGCTGAGCACAGGGAATGCGTCACGCAGCGAGAGCCATGCTGAAGCCCCAAAGTGCACAGCCACGAAGACCGCATCCACTTCAAAAGGGTCTGGGGGCTTTTCTCCCCTGCACCCCTTGCATTTCACAGCCAAAAGACATTGCCTATGAATGCAAATTGCTTCTGAACTCCTTTAGCCGGCGGTTGAGTTGAATGCAGTGGGAGGTTTCACTGCATGAAGTACTTTAACTCAGAAGTCAGGCGTAGGGGTCTGGCTTCAGGCGCAGCAGCTAAAGACAATACTGACTTTGCAGAGGCACGGCTGAAAACAGGATTATACAGGGCATTCTCATCACCTCCCAAATGATGCATGAATGTAAATTAAAGTAGTCGGAGGTGTCAACACAAAAGCAAATGTCTCTGTGTTTTTGGGTGGGTTCTTCTGTGTTGTTTTAACAGGGGGGCAAATAATTTTTCACACATGGCTAGGCCGTTTTCAATCATGTTTCTTTTAATAATGTAATGTAATGTATATTTATATAGCACATTAATTGTGTATGGCCATACACCCAAAGCACTTCACAATCACGAGGGGGTCCCTCCACACTACCACCATTGTGTAGCATCCACTTGGATGATGCGACGGCAGCCACAGGATAATGTTGCCAGTGCTTCACCTCACCCCAACTATTGGTGGATTTTTGTCTTTTTGGTGGATTTTTTCCTCTTGTCTTTCCCAACCATGTTCCTGAAGGCACACCAACAGTACACATTTCAGCCTCTTCCTAATCAATGAACTCATCAGAACTTTAGAAGAGACTCCAACACCTGAAATTAATGGGTCAGAAAAGGGAGACCAAAATATGTACTGTTGGTGTGCCTCTAGGAACAGGCTTGGGAAACACTGATATATAGCATAAACTCAACTTTAAGTCTGAATATTTTGTTCAGGCATCTTTTTATACGGTGTATATTTGTTGATCATGTATTTAAAAAATAATAAAGATTACATTTAAAGATTTTCAGAATCCTCCAAAGCACAGAGTCTGCACAGAGTTTCCACCGTCAGATTGGACTGGAATATGAAAACATGTGCGTCTGAGTCGCATTGGGATGGTTTGTGTTTGGTTTATCCTGCGGCTCTTGGTTCGGCAGCAGACATTTGAGCAGTTCTCTCTGTTTTCTGGCTCATGTTTGAGTCTGGCGCGCCGGTGGAATCAGCTGTCTGAGGTGTTTGTGTTTTGACGGCTCCAGTTTGGCTGCAGGCGGTACATTCTCTGACCAAGCAAATCATTGTGATCAAAAACAAAAAGTGAAAGAAGAATTGCATACTTCCTGGTGCATCTGTGAAAATAAAACACACTGGCTTTGGTTCAGGTCAGCGGAGAAATTAAAATGGTCGTGCCCAACTGAGTCTGGTTTCTCTCAAGGTTTTTTTTTCTGCACTCTCGCCAATTGTTGAAGTTTTTTTTTCCCTCTCCGCTGTCGCCACTAGCATGCATGATTTAGGATCGGTAGAGCTACGCATCGATGGATTTGCTGCTCAGTGTTTGGGCCCTCAATAGTGACTAATAAACCACACTGAACTGAGCTGAACTGAACTTAAACATTAAATACTGAACTACACTGTTTCAATTTACAATGATCTTTGAAACCATTGTTTTTAAATGGTTGCAAAATTCAAATCTTACCTTAAATGTTGAAAAGACTGTATCCATGTGTTTCTCAAATACGTGTAAAGTTGGAAATGTTTTAGAAATTTTTATAAATGGGCAAAGTATTAAAAATGTCACTGAATTCAAATATTTAGGCATCATGTTGGACTCAAACCTTAATTTTAAGGCCGAGTGCCGTGGGAACGGATTGAGGCCGCCGCATAAGTGGATGCACCTGTGGTGCGCACCGGCCTCGAATCCCACGGAAGGAGCTCTGGACTATAAGAGGAGGAACGATGGCAGAGGAAGCCGAGAGAGGACCGGGCCCGGGCATATTGTTTTACTTTTGCTTTCAGTTTGACAGCAGTCTCCATGAGGAGCTGCCGTCCGTTTGTTTTGGTTTAGATGGCAGTCTCTGTGAGGAGCTGCCGTTCATGTTTTAAATACATATTTTAAAACTGTGTCGGTTCTCCGCCTCCTTCTTCCCGGCGGCCAAAGGGCCATAAACTTAATTACACTCATATCAAAAGACTTGCTACAATACTGAGATTTATGAGGCCTCTGGTATGTATTTAAATACTATGATTGTTCCACATTTGTTGTACTGTATAACGAGCTGGTCTTAGGCATGTAAATCATCTTTAACACCGTTGGAATCATTATACAAGAGAGCACTTGTTGTTGTACCATCTTAAAAAACATAGTCTCTTAAGTTTTGATAATATTATTAAATATTCCAGTATTTGTTTTGTTTTTAAAATTATTCACAATCTTTCTGCTTCATCATTAAACATTTTTTTAAATTCCAAATCAGAGAAAACATCGCGAGTGACGCGTTCTATAGTAAGTAGTGTATAGACTGTATTATCCCTAGACTTTTGGTCCATCCTCTTTTATTTATAAATCCTCAAATTACAAAAAACAAATAACAAGACGTGTTCACGCCTGACTAGGAGGTGGTTTTTGTCAAATCAAATTTGTACACACTGAGTGAGATGTTTTTGAGTTGTCAGTGTTTTAGTTTATATGTGTTTATGCCTGATTGTTTTAAACTGACTTTTTAATTGGATTTTATTGCTTGACTTTTAACCTGTCCAGTGACTGCAGGTGGAAATTAGCAACCCTGCTACAACCTGGCACAATGCATCTTTCCTCTTTGAGGTTAATTTAATCTTTGTGCATTGTCCCTGTTAAATAAATAAATTCATTCATTCATTCATTTATTCATTCATTCATTCTTTTATTCATTCATTCATCTTTTATGTGAAGCTGCTAAGACACAATCTACATTGTAAAAGTGCTATAAAAATAAAGCTGAATTGAATTGAATACAGCACATGGATATTCTGTGCATTGCAGTGCTAAATCTATGTACACAATTAGGTTATTGAATCTTCATTCATTCATTTTCCTTCAGCTTAGTTCCTTATTTATCAGCGGTCACCACAGTGGAATGAACCGCCAACTATTCAAGCACGTTTTACACAGTGAATGCCCTTCAAGCTGAAACCCAGTACAAGGAAACACCCATACACACTCATTCACACTCCCGTTTATTTTTGTGAAAAGTGGGGACATTACATAGGTTTCCATTCATTTTATACTGTCCAAACCATACATTGTATTGCCCTCACCCCACCCCACCCCTAAACCCAACCATCACAGGAGACAGTGTGCAGCTTTACTCTCTGATTAAACTCATTCTGTGGGATTTATAAGCATTTTGAGAAACGAGGACGTCACCAATGTCGTCATATTTCACCTCCTTTTTGTAATACCTGTGTCATACCTATGTCATTTTACAGATTTGTGTCCTGATATGTCACAAAAACACGTCCACACACACACACACACACACACACACACATACACACATACACTACAGCCAATTTAGCTTATTCAATTCACCTATAGCCAAAGACGGAATCTGCGGATGTTTTTTGCTATTCCTGCGGAGAATTTTGGTAAAAATCTGCAGAATTCTGCGGAATTATTTTGGGAGTATCCAGCAGACTATCATAACTAAAACCTGAATATATGAAATAAAAAGTAATAAATTACTGAATAAAAAGTGAATAAATTCAGATTTACACATTTACTCAAGTAAATAAAAAGAATTAATGATGGGCTAAACATCTGCAGAAAATCTGTGGAAAAATCTGTGGAAAATCTGCAGAATTCTGCACAGATTCCATGTGGGCCTACCTATAGCGGATGTGTTTGAACTGTGGGTGTAACCGGAGAGCATGCAAACTCCACAGAAATGCCAACTGACCCAGCCGGGACTCAAACCAGCGACCTTCTTGCTGTGAGTTAGCAGTGCTAACCACTGTGCCGCCGGTCTTATTTGATCTTGAGAACATTTTTAAACAATTTGCTCTCTATTTCCTCTTATTGTTTGCCAGGAGAATCTACTGAGATATAAAGGTTTCTTCCATCTTTTCTTTTAGGGTGTTGTTATTAAAAGTTGAAAGCCCGACTCCTCTCCTCTATTATTGACAGTGTTCCTCAGACTCGTGCTGTGCCTTCATTGTGCTTTAAAGTGAAAAGACTGTCATTTTTGTCACAGTAATTATGAGGACAAACAATTACGGCGTCCCGCTGGCAAAACGCTGATGCCAATCAAGAGGTACGTGGGCAAAGGCCTATTTTAGTGTTTTCCGGTCCTCTGTCTTTATTTGTTTTAGCAGCAGCCCCTCATCATCACACTTCTTCAGCCGGTCTTTGGGAATTAAAATCGTGAGAAAACTTATCTTGTAAGAGACAAGGGTGTGCATCTGGGTTGTTGCTAAAAGGGATACAGCTATGGTTAGAAGGTACTGATAATTATTTACATTATTTATTAAATTAGCCCTTTTTTGTATTTTATTAACATCTTCCACTACTCAAACCCTAAACCCAACCTTCACAGTAATGTAAAAACAGTCATTATACTGAGCATTATTCTTATTATTTATTTAAATTGCTCAATTGTATTTTATTAACGTTTGGTGGTTAACGTGAGGTTGCATTCAGTATTGGGGCGTGCGAGAGATCTGCAGAGTGGATGGCAACAACAGCCTGAGTTGTCAAGACTTACATTGCAAACCACAGGAGAGGGCAAACTCTTCAACAGGATAGCGCTCCTTCTCAAACTTCAGCCTCCACATCAATGCTCCTGAAAGCAAAGAAGGTGCTGGCCAGCCCAGTCACCAGACATGAACATTATTGAGCATGTCTGGGGTAAGATGAGGCATTGAAGATGAGCACAAAGACTCTTGATGAACTCTGGGAGTCCTGCTGAACGCTTTCTTTGCCATTCCAGATGACTTTATTAATCAGTGATTTGAGTCATTGCAGAGATGTATGGATGCAGTCCTCTGCAGCAGGACTTTATATTCTATACTGGACATTATTTCTGTTCAGTGACAAGACTTTTGTCTAAGCAAAGTCAGACCTTATTGTCCTAATTAAATCATTAAAAATCAAGGCATGATCATATTTTATTTTGGTCAAATAAGCATCATCTAGAGGCTTTGCCTTTCATATAAGTGGTCCAAACTGGTAGACAGTTGTTGTTTTTTTAAAGGCTGTTGGATGTTTGTTATTTATTTATTTATTTATTTATTTATTTATTTATTTATTTATTTATTTATTTATTTATTTATTGTTATTTGTTATTTTTGCTATAGATTTATTTTATATATACTTCAGAAAAATAAAAGTAATAAATTGTGAAATATTATTATAATTTAAAGTCAATATTTTGTAATTGAATGCATTTTTAAAAATAATAATGTAGAGGTACATTGTCAGCATAATTACTCCAATTATTAGAAGTCAGTCTAACATAAATGACAAATGTTGTATTTTACGAAACCATCAAAAGAATATAATTTTTTAAAAATAAATTTTTACTAAATATAAATATTGACTTTTTTTAAATCTCACTCATCCCAAATTTCTTTTTAAGCAGGGTTTTAGTTTTTTTATGTGCTCTACAGTTTAATTTTATATGCACTCATTTATTTTATTTTGTTTTGGTTTATTTAATTTTTTAATTCTATTCTATTTTATTTCATTTTATTTTATTCTATTTTATTTTAGCAGTGCACTGTAGTTATTTAATTTAATTTAATAAACTTTAAATGTTTTAAACAATTATAATTACATGTATTCCTGCGATGCAAATCTAAATATTTATCATCATATATGCAGTATCATTAAAATAAATTAAATTAAATGTCCAAATAATTTTTAATTTATTCCTGCGATGCAAATCTAAATATTAATTATCATTATTGCAGTATCATTAAATTAAATTAAATTAAATTCAATTCAATTCAATTATTAAATTAAATTAAATTAAATTAAATTACCAAAAAAAATAAACTAAATTAAACAACCAAAAAAATTATTTAATTTATTCATGCAATGCAAAGTTAAATATTTGTCATCATTAATCCTGTGTTCATTGTCTTATTCATTTATTTATTTGTTTATTTATTAACTTAGTTGTACACAAAGACTCTGTGGTTTGAAGTTAGTTAGTTAGTTAGTTAGTTAGTTAGTTAGTTAGTTAGTTAGTTAGTTAGTTAGTTAGTTAGTTAGTTAGTTAGTTAGTTAGTTAGTTAGTTAGTTAGTTAGTGTTTGTATAACTATAACAACTCTTCTGGAGAAGCAGACTCAGTTTTGGACAGAGAGTTGATTTGGTTACTATAAGGTTTGTTTGAAAGCATTTATTATCATGATAAAGCAGCAGTGATGATAATCCTGTAACACTTTGACCAGCACTCTCTCATCTTACACTGACATTGAAAGCCATAAGAGTGGATCTATACGACATTGGAGCTCTGCCAGCCCGGGTTTGTTTATTGTTCAAACAGCCTTTAAGCAGTCTAAAACTCCTGCCAATTCACTTAGCGCTGGAAACGTTGGGTTGCTTCCCGTTGCTTGTGGATTTGACCCTTGAACTGTGAAAACACACAGAGAGGTGATGCTTTGTGAAAAACGAGAGTTTAGCCAAAGGAATGAGCTTCATTTGAAATTCAACAGGAGCTTTATTGCATTTAACCATCTTTTTTTTGGAGAAAGGGAGAAGTAAATTATCTTTTTGAACTGGTTTCTAAAGTGTTAAATATTATTTGCAAACAAACACACAATAATAATGGTCAGCATGACATAATTCAATAGATGTTTAGGCTGTTTTGTGTCCTTTTAAGTGGTGTCACCTGTAGTTGTTGTGGTTTAAAGGGATAGTTCACACGAAAATGAACATTTTTACAACATTTACATACACTAGTGATACTAAAGTTTAGAACAGCAAACAAAAAACATATACACTCGCCGGCCACTTTATTAGGTACACCTGTCCAACTGCTCATTAACACAATTTTCTAATCAGCCAATCACATGGCAGCAACTCAATGCATTTAGGCATATAGACAGGGTCAAGACGATCTGCTGCAGTTCAAACCGAGCATCAGAATGGGGAAGAAAGGGGATTTAAGTGACTTTAAACGTGACAAGGTTGTTGGTGCAAAACGGACTGGTCTGAGTATTTCAGAAACTGCTGATCTACTGGGATTTTCACGCACAGCCATCTCTAGGGTCTACACAGAATGGTCCAAATAAGAGAAATATCCAGTGAGCGGCAGTTCTGTGGGTGCAAATGACTTGTTGATGCCAGAGGTCAGAGGAGATTGGCCAGACTGGTTCCAGCTGAAGGCAGCAATAGCTCAAATAACCACTCGTTACCTTGAGGCAGACGGACTACAGCAACAGAAGACCACACTGGGTGCCACTCCTGTCAGCTAAGAACAGGAAACTGAGGCTACAATTCACACAGGCTCACCAAAAATGGACAATAGAAGACTGCAGAAACGTTGCCTGGTCTGATGAGTCTCGAATTTGCGCTACAACATTTGGATGGTCGGGTCAGAATTTGGCGTCAACAACATTAAAGCATGGATCCATCCTGCCTTGCATCCATGGTTCAGGCTGGTGGTGGTTGTGTAATAGTGTGGAGGATATTTTCTTGGCACACTTTGGGCCCATTAGCACCAACTGAGCATTGTGTCAACACCACAGCCTACCTGAGTATTGCTGCTGACCATGACCATCCCTTTATGACCACAGTGTCATAAATAAGCAAATAAATAAGTGTCATCTTCTGATGGCTACTTTCAACAGGATAACGCCCATGAAGCATGGATCATCTCAGACTGGTTTCTTGAACATGTCAATGAGTTCACTGTACTCAAATGGCCTCCACAGTCACCAGAACTCAATCCAATAGAGCACCTTTGGAATGTGGTGGAACGGGAGATTCACATCATGGATGTGCAGCTGAAAAATCTGCAGCAACTGTGTGATGCTATCATGTCAATATGGAGCAAAATCTCTGAGGAATATTTCCAGTACCTTGTTGAATCTATGCCATCAAAATGAAGGCAGATCTGAAGGTAAAAGGGAGTACTAGTAAGGTGAACCTAATAAAGCAGCCACTGACATCTATAGAAGAACCAACAATACTATTGAAGCAAATGGCTGATTTATTTTCAACGTTCTTCAGAATATCTGCCTTTCTGTTCAACAGAAGAAAGAAACAAACTGGTTTTGGACAAGTGGAGGAGGACAACATGTTGACAGAATTGATATTAATGGTTGAACTGTCACTTTAAGAACAGCTTTGAGCACAAGTCACGTTTCTGGTTGATTACAAACACATTTTACAAACAATCACTATCGTGTTCACGTTATTGTTTCTCAGAGCAGGACCGTCATCGAGCCTCAATAAAGCATCTGTCATAATTTAATAAAAGCTTTGAACACATTTATCCACAGCAGTCTGATCTCTTCTTGTCTGCAGACGCTCTCTGAGGAAAACACTGAGTCACTGTTTGGGTTTGAGCTCCAAATACGTTGGATTGCAGCAGTTAACAAGAGAAACTGGTATCCATGCACACAGGTAAGAAAGTATTATAGTAAACATATGATACTGGGTGATTGTTTTTGAGTTAGAGTGTAATAATAGTTCATGTATGTCCCAAATGTAATACCAGTTTTATATATATATTTGACAACAGTTCTGTCTGGTTCTTGAATCTGATTCCCTGATAACCGTGCAATATTGTGCAATAGCAGCACTCTTACAGCCTCTTCACCCTTTGGTATTACTCCACCCACATAGAATGACAGCAGATTAATAAACTCAATACAGTTTGACAAACATTGCATCTGTCGGACAATATAAAGTACGTTTGAGGCTTTTAGGCAAGAATGTAGTTTATATTGTGACTATGCAGTTTGTTTATAAGGATAGTGCCTATTTTAAATATATATAATTTCGGAGGTTCAGCCCGTCGGTGGCCATCAGCCTATCAGAGCAAAGAAATTGACAATTGACCACCACAAGATGGCGACAGAGACGACATAATAAGCCTTAGAAGAGAATTCCTTAGCGTTTTGTATTTCAAACTACAGCTAATCAAATCATTATTAAACAGCTAAGTGACATTCTAAGTCGATCTCTCTGTTTTGTATGTTGTAGTGCTGTATTTATACTACAGTAATCTGGTGTTTGCTTTGCTTTGGCTTTTTTAGGGTTAACTTTTGTGATATCCCGATTGCAACATAGAAATACTGAGAAATCTCTGTAGACTGATGGCATCTCATGCTGTTCAGCCTTATAATCTTAAAATGTGAGCAAAATCACCTGTCTTGTCATCAATTCAGACATTACCCTAGAGAATCATTCAAATATTAGTTGTGAGATTTTGTTGTGATGTTTGCGAGTTGCAATGGTTTCTGCTGTTCTGACATCAGCTGCTGATGAGAATGAATGGTGGAAGAAAGTAGTTCCTCTTACAAAAGGGTTTTTGAAACTCAGTGTTTGATTTACTCTTTATACACAGTATTATGCTGTCAAACTGTGGTATAAAAGCAATATCATACAATATGGCTGTATATCGTCACTGGTGGGACACTAAAGCAGGTCGTACACCAGAAGCGATTCTTGGCGACGCACCGCGTAGCGTCACGCAGTGCCATGAATTTTAGAATTCAAAACATAGGTTTCTATCTGGGTACATACACCAGCTCCGCAAGCCGGCGCCGCCCAGCTTTGACTCAGGACACTGTTCATATAATACCATGCGAATGTGCGCGTCTGGTGTGTAATACTTTCAACTGTCATGTGCGTGCCGTGTCGCGGCACAACTGGTGTGTGACGCCCTTTAAGCACTCTGCCTGCAGCCTCAAGCCAACACACTCATTTAGTTTGTTTAATTTGGTATGATCACTTATATATCACATGTACTTTTCAGAGTAAAAATAATAATAATAATAATAATAATAATAACATATTATGCTGAATGAGAAAATGATTTTAACCATATTTAGAAATTTACAATCTAACACAAAACTTTTGACTTTTGATAATAAAATGTATTTATATATATATATATATATATATATATATATATATATATATATATATATATATATATATATATATATATATATATATATATAAATTATATATAAATATAATTTATATATAAATACCCTGAGTCCGAAACTGTCGAATTTGTTTTTTCATATTCGTCATTTGGTGGCTCACAATTGTCAAAAACACCCCTCAAAATATTTGCTACAGGTGCGAAAAATGAATCAGCTTTAGGGAGGCCCAGCTTGCAAAAGGCTGAGAACCCCTGCTCTAAACTATGGCAGTATTTTAAAAGCAAGGATTCTGACACAGCAACGTGAAGCAGACGCTTCACAAAAGTTGCGTGTAGGGGGAAACACGTCAAACTTATGAAATGTGAGGGCTCATAGAAAGATTCTTAGAGGCAGAGAATAGGGCTGTCAGTTTACGACTTCATCTGCCACTTTCACTACAGTACATTTACATGGACACCAATACTCCGCTTCTATGATTAGGATATTACTGATTTAGTGTCAACCATGTAAGCAGCGATTTTTGATTACCTTAAAGGATCACGCGAGTCCCAAAATGCGGAGGTTTTTCTATCTGTTCACCATGAGGTAACAAATTCCATTAAAACATCCTGAATGAAAATATGGTGAATGAGAGTGAACTGCTGAACTGCAGTTAAAGTCGAAAAATGAAAAATGAAACTTAAAATTAATTGTTTTATACTGAAACTTTCCTTCTCAGAGCGCGTCCTTGGTCTTATCCAAATTTCTTTGCACGTTAAACACACGCAGGGCCGGAGCAAGCTGAACTGACGCCCTAGGAAAACGGCAATCACGCCGCCCTCAACCCGAAAGTGAAAAAGAAAGTGACCGGTTTGCTGATGAAAGTAAGGATCGTGAGGGAGGGGGTGGGTGTAATGAAAGTGAAAACCGAGGGTTCCCTCACTATTTTGTTGCCCAAGACTGCAACTGCGTTATTTGCGTTATTTTTATTTTTTTACGCGTTAAATATTTAAAATTAATTAGAAAATTATTTCAAACTAATTTTGATAGCTTTTATATATATATATATATATATATATATATATATATATATATATATATATATATATATATATATATTGAGTTGAAGTCAGTCAGAATTATGATTACCAATAAAATAAACAACAACTGTCTCTTTTGTTTAATTTTTAAAATCACACAAAATCTGCAGAAACTCACATCTGGTCCAAGCCCCCCCCTCCCCCCAGAATATCAACAGTCTATAGCTATCAATGATTGGCTCCTGTTCTAGAAGGCGGTCTTGTTTCACCATATATCGATCGGTGATTGGCTCCTGTACTAGTAGGCGGGGCTTTATTCACCATATTGACAGCTACACTTTTCCCCATTCAAAAATATCCGAGTGACGTGTCTTGTGTATTCTATAGTCTTTGTTATTACGTAACTCGCATGACCCCCAAAACTTTACCACAGTATCTAATTGTGGATGCATCTTAATAACGTTAAACCATTATTACAGCAGTGCAGAAGGAGCTTCATTTCTGGTCAAATAAACTGTCGAAGGAGCGTCTTAAGAGCATTAGTGAGTGTTTTGGGGAATCGGTTTTAACACACTCGCTGCTTATTATGTGTTGATAAAAGGTAAACATGTAATGAGAGCCCCTGTAATAAACTCGGCCCACGTGCTCTAACATTGCTCATTTTCCACACTTGTTTACCTCCAAACAACCTTTATCTGCGCTGCTCTCTCCTCCAGGATTAGTCCCTGTCTTTTTTTGTGTGTGTCTTATCTCCGATGCGATGTTATCGAGGCCCTGGGAAATGCCAAGGGGGTGTTTGGTATCTCTGGGCTTGATTTCAGTGGCGAATGGACTGAGTTTCCTCTTCCATTAGGAGTGAGAGCTGATACTGAACAACAGCATCAGGACTCATTGTCAGCATCTATCAGCTTCAGCTCTCACAGGCCAGATGCTATCCAGAGACACGCGTCCTCGAAATCAACATCGCCTTACTGATGCTTCAAATCAACTAGGCTCTGGATCGATTAGTGAATTTAATTAGAGATGAATTAGGTGTGTATTAGCAGTTTTGGGAACAGGTGGTTGCTAGATTGAAAGACAAATGGCAAAAATGCAGTGCAAATTAATTAATTACATTTAAGAATAAAGCAAAAATGTCTCTAAGTGGTCAGTTATATTCCAGGTAACACATTCCAGCTGACGTATTTCAGGTAACTCTCTCGTTAATCAAAATGACACAGTGATTGTCCACCCCCTGCATGATAACTCCGCCCACTGCTTTTACACCCTTGCCTGTTTACTCTACCCACTGCCAGTTAACTCCGCCCACTGCTTTGACACCCTTGCCTATTTACTCCACCCACTGCCTGTTTACTCCACCCACTGTATGTTTACTTTGCCCACTGATTCCATATCACTGCCTGTTTACTCCACCCACTGTCTGTTAACTCCGCCCACTGCTTTTACACCCTTGCCTGTTTACTCCCCCCACTGCCTGTTTACTCCACCCACTGTATGTTTACTTTGCCCACTGATTCCATATCACTGCCTGTTTACTCCACCCACTTTCTGTTTACTTTGCCCACTGATTCCATATCACTGCCTGTTTACTCCACCCACTGTCTGTTAACTCCGCCCACTGCTTTTACACCCTTGCCTGTTTTCTCCACCCACTGCCTGTTTACTCCACCCACTGTATGTTTACTTTGCCCACTGATTCCATATCACTGCCTGTTTACTCCACCCACTGTCTGTTTACTCTGCTCACTGATTATAAATCACTACCTGTTAGCTCCACCCACTGCTTCAACATCACTGCCTGTTAGCTCCACCCACTGATTCTACAGCACTGCCTGTTAACTTCTCCCACTGCTTACATCACTACCTGTTTACTTCACCCACTGCCTGTTTACTCCACCCACTGCATATTAACTCTGCACACTGCTTTTACACCACTGCCTACTTACTCCACCCTCTTTCTGCTTGAAGCACTGCCTTTTTACTCCACCCATTGCCTGTTTACTCCACCTTCTGCCTGTGTACTCCACCCACTGTATGTTTACTCCACCCACTGATTCTACATCATTGCCTGTTAGCTCTGCCCACTGCTTCTACATCACTGACTGTTAGCTCCACCCACTGATTCTACAGCACTGCCTGTTTACTCCACCCACTGCTTACAGCACTGCCTGTTTACTCCACCCACTGCCTGTTTACTCCACCCACTGTATGTTTACTTTGCCCACTGATTCTGCTTCATTGCCTGTTAGCACCGCCCATTGCTTCTACATCACAGCCTGTTAACTCCACCTACTGTCTGTTTACTCCGCCCACTGATTCTAAATCACTGCCTGTTAGCTCTGCTCACTGCTTCTACATCACTACCTGTTAGCTCCACCCACTGATTCTACATCACTGCCTGTTAGCTCCACCCACTGATTCTATATCACTGCCTGTTAGCTCCACCCACTGATTCTACAGCACACTGCCTGTTTACTCCACCCACTGCCTGCTTACTCCACCCACTGTTTACTCTGCCCACTGATTTTACATCACTGCCTGTTAGCTCTGCCCACTGATTCTACCACACTGCCTGCTTACTCCACCCACTGTATGTTTACTCTGCCCACTGATTCTACATCACTACTTGTTTGCTCCACCCACTATTTTTACATCACTGCCTGTTTACTCCACTCACTGCCTGTTTACTCCACTCACTGCCTGTTTACTCCACTCACTGGATGTTTACTCTGCCCACTGATTCTACATCATTGCCTGTTACCTCCGCCCACTGCATCTACACCACTGCCTGTTTACTCCACCCACTGCTTACAGCACTGCCTGTTTACTCCACCCACTGCCTGCTTACTCCACCCACTAATTACTCTACTCACTGATTCTACATCATTGCCTGTTATCTCCACCCACTGCATCTACACCACTCCCTGTCTACACAACCTACTGTCTGTTTACTCTGCCCACTGTCTGTTTACTCCGCCCACTGTCTGTTTACTCCACCCACTTTCTATTTACTCCACCCACTGCTTCTTCATCACTGCTTCTGGGACCAGGCACATACATCCCTGTCAGTTTTCTTCAACCAAACTCCAAATAAACTAGTGATCAAATAGAGACGAGTGACTATTCTTGTCAAATCTCTCTAATATGATTATCTGATGATCGCTGACAGCCCTGATGTAGCCTTGTTATAGCCAAGCTATCTATATTAAGATGTCTGTTAGACGTCATAGAAACACAAAATTGCTTGGTGGGAAGTAACGTCTCCCTTCAAACCTCACCATTATTTAAGTCCACAGCATGTTTCTTACAAAATATGCCTCAGAAAGCACCATTAACATCAATTTTCCTAAGAGGTCTTACAAACCGTTCAATGTTTCTTTAAGTAAAAGGATGTAAAAGACTTACTGCTCGTTGGTCGTACCAGTCCTTACAATACAAACTCAACATAAAGGCTTAGAAGATCATGCAACCGGTCCTAGAATAAGACAAAGCAAGTAACATATCTTTCCATTTTATCGGTGAAGTCCTGCCCTCTGAACTTCATGACAGATTTTCAGGCAAAGACTCTTGGATCACCTCATACTCGTCGGTTTTCTGAAGCTTCAGTATAAATATTACAGGTCTTCTGGTGTCTGTATCTCAGAAGAAAAAGGGAAACAGGTCTTTATTGATCTGTCATGTTTGTGTGTTGTAAGACATGACTGTATGTATCCAGCCGGTTCATCTTACACTGGCCTTTATATTCTCAATTGTCTATTGTTAGTTCATCGTCCGGCAAACTTTGTGTTTTCTCACTTCCGCAAAACTTTTTTTCCTTTGTATCGTCCAGTTTTTGGGGTCGGTGAAAGATGACTCTACTGATGCAAGAACTTCTGTGAGATTGCACAGATAGAGTTTTGTGTTTTCAGATTCTGTGTGATTCATAGCTGTGATGCATTATCAAGCCATGTTTACAGGCTGATGAGAAATGAGTGGAGATTGAATAGATATAAAACATGAGCATAAAGAATCCTGGGGTTTATAGAGCCACAGGACAAAGAATTCATGAGATATACTGTGACATGTAAAGGTCTTTGGATTGTTAATATTGTTTGAATGGCATTGCATTAGATACCAAAATAACAAACCTCATATATATATATATATATATATATATATTAGGGATGTAACGGTATCAGAATTTCACGGTACGATAATACCACAGTATGAATGACACGGTACGGTATTTATTGAATAATTTACAGGAAAAACAAAACTAATGAAAAGACTTTTAAAAAAGTGCCAAAAGTGTGTATTTACCTTAGCACTGAACATATCAATGACATACAAATTAGCATTAGAAAGAAACCGAAATGCTTCCACACATCCGATTTAAAACTTGCTTTAGGTTCGATCATTTCCAGCTCTTTTTCTTCCCCGCTACCAGCAACACACTCCATTTCTGCATTACTGGATCTGTAGTGACAACAGAACGCAAAGGATGATGGCCAGGCCTTGGCTGATGGGAATTGTAGTTCCCGCTACCTCCCGTTCGCTTCATTCGCCTAAGCAAACATTTCTCAGAAATATAGTTTTATTGAGTCATGCGCCTACGGTAATATTAAAAAAAAATTACTATTGCGGTATGACGGTATTTACAATATTGTTACATCCCTAATATATACATATTCATTCATTCATTCCTTCATTCATTCATCTTCTTCCGCTTTTCCGGGGCTGGGCTGGAGAACCCCAGACTTTCCTCTCCTCAGACACTTCCTCCAGCTCCTCCGGGGGGATCCCGAGGCATTCCTAAGCCAGCCAAGAGACATAGTCCCTCCAGCGTGTCCTGGGTCTTCCCCGAGGCCTCCTCCCGATGGGACATGCCTGGAACACCTCCCTAGGTAGGCGTCCAAGAGCCATCCGAAACAGATGCCCGAGCCACCTCAGCTTCTCTCGATGTGGAGGAGCAGCGACTCTACTCCGAGCTCCTCCTGGGTGTCAGAGCTCCTCACCCTATCCATAAGAGTGTGCCCTGCCACCCTTCAAAGGAACCGCCCTGAACCGCCACCTTATCGTGGTGGAGGGGTTTGAGGACCTGAGTGATCCTAAGAGCTATGTTGTCAGGGGCTAATGCCCCTGGTAGGGTCTCCCAAGCCAAACAGGTTTTAGGTGACAGGTTAGACTAAGTGCCGTTAAAAAACCCCCTATGAGTTCTACAACATCATGGACTGTGACGTCGCCTGGTATGGCGCAGCCGGGGCCCCACCCTGGAGCCAGGCCTGGGGTTGGGGCTTGTATGCGAGCGCCTGGTGGCCGGGTTCCTGCTGGGCTTAGCCCGAGGGAGCGACGTGGGACCATCCTCTCGCAGGCCCACCCCTGCAGGGGGAGCCGTAAGGGGCCGGTGCATTGTGGAACGGATGGTGGTCGAATGTTAGGACCACGACAACCTGATCGTCAGGCACAGATATATATATATATATATATATATATATATATATATATATTAGTGCTGTCAAAATTAGTGCACTAACGCATACAATTAATTTGCAGTTGCAGTTGTTTTTGTTTTATTCTTGTTGTTGTTTTGCAATCATGTTTGCCTGCTGTCGTTTTAGCACATAAGCCGTACAACTCACAGCACAGCAGTCATAAAAAGAGAGCAGCTTTCAAAAACGAAGTAGATATATAGCATCGATACTACTAACCTGGAAGCCCTGCAATTTTGAGTCTATTTGAGAACTCTAGAAAGCCGGTTTCTCTTATCAGGGTGTCTTCAGCAGATTCCCATAGTCAGATATGTTGCACGGATTCAGTTGGCTGACAGCAAAGCACTGAGATTGGGCTTTTGGAAGACAGTTTGGACTGCTGTTATGGGGTTTGTTTCAAAAACAGGTTGAGATATGTGAAGCCTTGCTCGGCCTCTTTGAAGACTTTCACACAGATGTCAACATTGTGGCCTGGAGTCTGGGTCGATATGCAGCTTCGTCTGGACAAGGCTGCACACAGATCGGAGGTTTTTGTTTTGTTGTTATGTATTATGCATGGGAGAATGAGGGGAATCATATACAAATAATTGTGTGCAAAAAGTGTATTAAACAAAGCTTTGCTGTTGAATTGAACTTTCCGTTCTAATCTGACAAATGAAACAGAAATTTGCATTTTAAATCCTTATTTAGTTATTTAGTGCAATTTTAGTGTTTAAACTTTTAATTTGTTTTGTTTTCAGATTATTTAAGTTGAATAAAAAAATCACAAACAAATAAAATAATATTTTTATTTATTTTATTTATTTTTATTATTATTTTATTTAATTTTTTTTTTCATTTTTTATTATTTAGATTATTTAAATTTAATTTAAAGGATTTTAGGAACCTGGAAAGATGAAGAAAAAATATTTTATTTTAATTTATTTATTTTTATTTATATATTTATTTACTTATTTATTTATTTTAGATTATTTTATTTAGTATAAAGGATTATATTATATATAATATATATATATATATTTATTTTTTATTTTTTTGAATTTATTATTATAATTATTATTAATTAATTATATGAATGAATGAATGAATGACGCAGCCGAGGCTCAAACCAGCGACCCTCTTGCTGTGAGTGTGAGGCGACAGCACTATCTACTGCGCCACCGCATCGCCCTATTTATTTATTTATTTATTTTTATTTTATTTTTATTTTTTTATTATTTCAGTTTAGTTTAAAGGATTTTACTAACCAGCAAAAATGAAAACAAATTTATTTTATTATTTTTTTTATTATTATTATTATTTATTGTTTAGATAATTTAACTTTAGTTTAAAGGATTTCAGGTACCAGAATTTATATATTATTTATTTATTTACTTATTATTATTATTTATCTATTATTATATATATTATTATTATAATATTATTTATTATTACTTTTATTATTGTTTTATTTATTTGTTTATTTATTTATTTATTTAATTTTGTTGTTGTTGTTTTTTTTGTTTATAATAACCCAGTTTGAACGTCCAATATTTTTTTAACAGTGACTTTATGTCTCATATTTGCAATTTTATTCCTCTATATTGCAACTTTTAATGTGACTTCATTTTTGTTGTTTATTTCAAAATGACATGCCTTCACAAACGATCATCCATACTACTCTCTTATGATTACAAGTGACTACAATGAAAACAAAAATGGCTATATATTTAAATGTGTTGGCATTTTTTATTTCAGTTTTAGCTTTAATTAGTTTAGTTTCAAATGATTCACAGCTCATAATTTTTAAATTTTGAGCTTTAGATTAAGCTAGTATCTGTTAGTTACCATAACAACATTTCCAATTTTTCGTTTAGTATTTATATTATATTCCAGCTTTAATATATTTCAACATGCGGGCCAGTCTGCTCCAATATTTAGGAGTGAAAAAAATGCAAAAATAATAACTGCATAGTCTTGTTTCATAGTCATAGTCATTCCTCTCAAATCTGATGCAGCTAGTGTGGTAAATATGATTAGAGCAATCCAACCAGACTGAAAAATAGCCATAATGCCACATTTTCATGTGCATCATGTAACAGGCAGACTGGGCTGAGGTCATAACTTCTTGCATCATGTTTGTTTTGTTTGGTTTAAGGAGTGAAGATAGCGAACAGACTGTTTAAATGCTCCTTAACACCATTATAGACAGTGTTTCACTGGGATAAGATTACTCACCATACTCATAAGCAAGCCTATCGCATTGCCCACACAATTACTGTAATTACGCTTCTCTTGGAATGAGAAAAAGGGTATTGCAGGAGCGCAGTAATGGCTGCCAATTTGCTTGTGATTTGCAAGTGATGCATTTTTCTCAAAAAAACGACTTCAATGATCAGTCACCTTAATATGCAACACTCATCAAGCAGCCTTATCACTGCATTTGAGCTCTAGGCAGCATCTTTCAGACACACGTTTGTAAATTGGTCATTCAGAACATGTTGAATAGACAACCCTAAACCTAGATTATTTAAGTTTATTTAAAAAGATTTCACAAAAAAAAAATATATATATATTTCTAATTAATTAATTAATAAAAGATTTCACAAAAAAAATATTTCTAATTATTAATTAATTAATTAATTAGTTAAATTTAGTTTAAAGGATTTCAGGAACCTGGAAAGATGAGGAAAATTATTTATTTATTTATTGTTTTATTTACTTATATATATATATATTTTTTTAATGTATTTTTTTATTTATGTTTTTAGAGTATTTTAGTTTAGTTTAAAGCATTTCACGAACCAGCAAAATAGATTTTATTTATTATTATTATTATTATTATTATTATTATTATTTTATTATTTTTTTATTTATTTAAATTATTTGAATTTAGTTTAAGGATTTCACAAATTAGCTAAAAGAAAGAAAAAAAATATTATTTCATTTATTATTATTTATGTATTATTTTGATTATTATTATTTAGATTATTTAAATTTAGTTTAAAGGATTTCAGGAACCAGGAAAGATGACAAAAAAAGTTATTTTATTTTGCTTTCTTTCTTTCTTTCTTTCTTTCTTTCTTTCTTTCTTTATTGTTATTTATTATTTGTTTATTTATTTATTTATTTTATTTTGATTTATTTTATTTTTTAATTATTTCAGTTTAGTTTAAAGGATCTCGAGAACCAGCAAAAATTTATTTATTTATTTATTTATTTATTTATTTATTTATTTATTTATTTATTCATTCATTCATTTATTCATTTATTGTTTAAATGTTTTAGTTTAAAAGATTTCAAGAACCAGAAAAAATGAAGAAAAATGTTTTCTTTTATTTATTTATTTAATTAAGTAATTATTTAATTATTAAATTTAGTTTAAAAGATTTATGAACCAGCAAAAATGTATATATATATATATATATATATATATATATATATATATATATATATATATATATATATATATATATATATATATATAATATAATTTTTATGTATTATTTAGATTATTTAGATTTATTTAAATGTTGTAAATTTAGTTTAAAGGTTTTACAAACCAGCAAAAATGAAGAAAATTTTTTTATTTTATTTATTTATTTATTTAATTAATTAAATTATTTAAATTTAGTTTAAAGGATTTCTCAAAGCTGAGAAATTATTATTAAATATTATTATTATTATTATTTTTATTATTTATATTATGTATTATTTCAAGAACCAGCAAAAATTTATTTATTTATTTACTTATTTATTTATTTATTTGATTGTTTATTTATTTTTTATTTAAATGTTTTAAATTTAGTTTAAAGGATTTCACAAACCAGAAATATTTTGTTTGATAATTTATTTATTTATTATTTAGATTATTTAACTTTAAATAGGGCTTTTGGTCTTCAACTTGTACCATGCGGAGAAGCGAAGAATGCTTTGAACGCTTTGTTTTGGACCTTGGGTTTGACCCCCAAAACACTGATCACAATTTCAAACGAGTGTTTTTGATGTTGACATTTACTGCCTCCTCCTTGTAAGGACACATTAATATCGAATGCGCTCCCTAATGAGCGAAATCATGCATTATCCAACAACACTAATTAAACTCCAAGGTTTCCCTTTAAAAGAATCCATGAATAAAATCAATAATGATACTCGGGTTGGTTGGGAGCTGCTATTTTTAAATATTGTTTATGTGATGAATTATGTATCACTTAGCTGGCCAAGTTCACTTTATAACTCTCAAACATGAGAAGCGTCTTGCATGCACGCTTGCACACTTTATTTCATTTAATTTACTGCCATTTATATTGCACAATGCACATGTCTAATTGCACATTTTACACATGCTGTAAGTGTAGGAGTTTGATGTTGGATCAATATTATTCATCATAGCAAGCGTATATTTGTCCTGATTGTTTAGAAATAAAGAACACTGAAACTCCGCTATTGTTCTGCAGTGAAAGTTATAATTCTGCAGTAGTAGTAGTGATTTTGACATGCTAAGATGCATAGTGGAAAAACAGCAGGCTACATATAAAGGGGTTGGGCAATGAAACTAAAACGCCAGGTTTTAGACCCAAATAAATAATCTAGTATGGTGCAGGGCAGGGGTGTCCAAACTTCGGTCCTGGAGGTGCCGGTGTCCTGCATAGTTTAGCTCCAATTTCCTTCAACACACCTGCCTGGAGCTTTGTAGTATACATAGACAGAGCTTGATTAGCTGGTTCAGGTGTGTTTAATTGGGGTTGGAACTAAAATATGCAGGACACCAGCCCTCCAGGACCGAGTTTGGGCAACCCTGGTGTAGGGCCTGCTTTTGCAGCCAATACAGCACCAGTTGGTCTTGAGAATGACTGACTTTCCTGACTTGTGGCTCAATAATATTTGGTCGGGTGACTGTGCAGGCCATGGGAGATGCTCAACTTCACTTTTTATGTTAATCAAACTACTCTGGCACCAGTCTTGCTGTGTGTATTGGTGCATTATCATCCTAATACATGGCACTGCCTTCAGGATACAATATTTTATTTATTTATTAGTTTATTGTTTGTTTATTTATTTTGTTTTTAGCTTATTTTAGTTTAGTTTAAAGGATTTCATGATCCAGCAAAATTATTATTTTTTTGTTTATTTATTTATTTATGTATTTATTTATCTATTTATTTAATATTTAAATTATTTCAATTTAGTTTAAATGATTTCACAAACCAGCAAAAATTAAGAAAAAATATAATATTTATTTTATTTTAATTATTATTTATGTATTATTTAGATTATTTAAATTTAGTTTAAAGGATTTCAGGAAACAGAAAAGATGAGGAAAAATTATTTTATTTTTTTTTTTACCTACTTTCTTTATTTCTTTCTTTATTGTGATTTATTACTTGTTTATTTTATTTTGATTGATTTTATTTTTTAATTATTTCAGTTTAGTTTAAAAGATTTCGAGAACCAGCAAAAATTGATTTATTTATTTGTTTGTTTGCTTGTTTGTTTTTATTTAAATGTTTTAAACTTAGTTTTAATGATTTTACGAACCAGCAAAAGAAAAATGTTTTACTTATTAATTAGTTTATCTATTATTTAGATTATTTTCCTTTAGTTTAAAGGATTTCAGGTACCAGGATCTACTTCGTTTTTTATTCATTTACTTATTAATATTATTTATTTATTTTATTGATATATATTTTTTAGATTATTTGAGTTTAGGTAAAAGAATTTCATGAACCAGCAAAAGCGAAGAAAATTTTTTTTTTTTTTTTTTTTTTTTTTTAATCTATTACTATTATTATTTCTGCTGTTGTCACCTCACAGATCACCCCCATGCTTCACTCTGCGCATTAACAGTTTGGGTGGTACACTTCTTTGGGGCTTCTCCACACTACAGCTCTCCCAGATGTAGGGAAGACAGTGAAGGTGGACTCATTAAAGAACAATACATGTTTCATATTGCCCAGAGCCCAATATTTTCACTACTGCCACCATTGAAACTGACATTTAGCACTGGCATGTGTGTCTCATGTGTGTTTGGTTACTCTGAAAAATGCTTGAAATTAGTTTCAAAGTAATTTTGTTCCAGACCCAAATAAAATAAGGTGCTTGCTACTTTATATGCCACAAATTCTGCAGATTTAACTTTAACTTTCATATTTTTGTCTTTTTATTCATCCAAATCATTTTCCTTTGGCTTATGATTTATCAGGGGTCGCCACAGTGCAATGAACCAACAACTATTCTGGTATATGTCCTTTCAGCCAAATGTTTGCACTTTTATTTGTTTTATTTTATTTGTGTGTGTGTGTGTGTGTGTGTGTGTGTGTGTGTGTGTGTGTGTGTGTGTGTGCGTGTGTGTGTGTGTGTGTGTCTGTGCATGCCTTGAAAATTAGCTTCCATGCTACTCAATCCTGATAAAAACAGCAGCCACTCCAGCCACAGCTCAATACTCCACCATCCTTTATCTATTTTTGCCATCGAGATGTGTTTACACAACAGCCTCTCATTGTATTTCCTGATCTTATCCCATGGCCTTTTCATTTCCTGTTTCATTTCATTTTACTGGGAGCCAGCGTGTCACTATAGTGTGCCAGGCTTGCGCACGGCTCACTGCTAAATATGCTCAACATACAAGAGCTTGTCTGTTTGTTTTATATACAGTAAAAATATACATTCATTCATTTATTCAATTATTTTCTTTTCGGCCTAGTCTCTTTATTAATCTGGGGTCGCCACAGCGGAATGAACCGTCAACTCATCCAGCACGTTTTTCTTCAGCGGATGCCCTTCCATCTCCAGCAAACAACTATACACTCTCATTCATACACTTACATTACAGACAATGTAATGTCTTTGGACTGTGGGGGAAACCGGAGCACCCGGAGGAAACCCACGTGAATGCAGGGAGAACATGCAAACTCCACACAGAAACGCCAACTGACCCAGCCGAGGCTCGAACCAGCGACCTTCTTGCTTTGAGGCAACAGCACTACCTACTGCGCCTATGCGTCGCCATAATTATACATGTACAAAATTATTAGCTCTCCTCATTTTATTAGCCCCTCTGTATATTTCTTTCCTTAATTTCTGTTTTTCTAAACATTATAGTTTTAATAACTCATTTCTAATAACTGATTTGTTTTATCTTCGCCTGATTTGTTTCATCTTTCCCGGAAAAATCCTAGAACTCCCAGGGACCCCACTCTTTTACTTTGCGACCTCCCACTTCAGCACCCCTATTATGGGTTTTTGAAAATGACCTTCCATGCAGTGTATAACACAGCTCTAAGTTAATAAAAACATTCTGCTGATATTTAAATCTGAAGGTGCACCTTTAACCTTTAAAAATATATTTTTTTTTAATAAAAGATTCGACTCAGAGATCTTTTGCCTGTTTGAATCGACGTCGACACAAAACAATACCAAATATGAAGTGCTGGATCCGGTAAAACGTGAACGAGCCTTTCCTTTAGACACTAGCGGAGTGTGTTGGACTGATCATGACTAGGCCCACACGGAATCTGTGCGCGCAGAATTCCGAAGATTTTTAGCCCATCGTTAATTCTGTTTATTTACTTGAGTAAATGTGTGTAAATCTAATTTATTTATTTAGTTTTTTAATTAATTACAGTAATATTATTGACATATGAAAATGTTCATCTGATTTATGTACAATGCAGTTTGTAAAGCAATATTTTCTGTCTTTAAGTAGAGATATTATATGAGAGACTTGCTTTGTTTACCAAATAAAGTGAATCTAATTAGATTTGCAATTTAAATATTACATAGACGTTAATAAGGGTATTACTTTTTGTTTCACATATTAAGGTTTTAGTTATGATACGCGCAAAATAATTCCACAGAAATCTGCAGATTTTTACCAAAATTCTTAGCAGAAATAGCAAATAACGTCCGCAGATTCCGTCTGACCCTGATCATGACTGAAGATGACTGAACATTAATGAGTTCTGGTGATTAATGCAATAATCTACCCTGCAATGGGAGATTCATCAGCCGTTTGTTAAAGGAAGGATCAGAAAACACTATTGATGTATGGAACTTTGTCAGTACAGAGTTCATATGTAAACAGTTCTTCCTCCATTTCACAAGTGTAAGTAAGTGCAATTAAAATGGTTGCCTCCTTGTTTTCTCTCATAGATATAAACATTATGTCGCCTACCCTGTTGTTGTCTTTTGGAAGGAATGCGTCAATAGAGCTGCCATTTTAGTACAGGGTAGCGCTCCTTTGAAATGAATGTGGGACCAAGCTGCAGTGGAGGACTGTGGATTTAATTTTATGTGTTTTAATTGTGTTTTGATTGTATTTTGTTACTTGTAATAGCTCCACATGGCTTGTACTTTATCTGGTTTGCTCTTTATATTCACATAACACATCTAAAACCATGTTGAAAACGTGTCGTGTGCCGCTTTGTTTATTAATCACTGCGATTATCACTGGGTGTCGAGCTGTTATAATATGCTGAAAGCATTATGTAAATAATATATATATAATATGTAATCAATATATCTTATTTCTAAGACAACAATAAACTCTGTACTGCATTGGATGTTATTCCCTCGCTGTAAGTGCTAGCGCTCCCGGGTTTTATCTGCCACCTTCCTGCGCGCGCATCCTGAATGTTTACAAACATGGTGATGGGTCTATATATTGCGATCGTGGTTTTCTAAAGTATTACATCGCTTTGTTAACATTTATTATTACCATTAGCTAAGTCTCAGTTTGACGCGCTTGGACCTGGAAGCCGCTTCACATGACGTCACAGTTAACAAGTAGATAGAGCAATATGCTGGTGTTTAACTGCATTGCTTTAATGCACTCCTGCATTGGGCTCACACATACACTCTGCACTCTGACTACTTCAACACTGTTGATAAGCCATGGCGGGCGTTTCTCTCTGTCTCGCGCTAAACAGAGTCGACCAATCACAACAGACTGGGCCATCAGACCAAACAGCGCAGATTAGCATCGTGCCAAGGAGGGGTTTGGGAGCAAATGAATCCCTGAACAAGTCAAATAGGAGTCCTTGGGATAATTTGGTAAAAATCTATGCATATTATAAGACAACGACAGTGTTTATTGACTTTGCATGCATATCAACCTGTTGGAGACCCCCAAAACCAAAATATGAGCTTTTTAATGCATAATAGGGGCTCTTTAATAATGTTTTTTTTTTAAATAAAATTAAAAACTGCTTTTATTTTTGCTAAAATAAAACAAATAATACTTTCTCCAGAAGAAAAAATATAATAAGACACACTGTGAAAAATTTCTTGCTCTGTTAAACATCATTTAGGAAATATTTAACACAAAAAAATCACAAGAGGGCTGATAATTTTCACTTTATCTGTATATATTGTTCATCCCCTCCATCTCGCTCCCCATGTTCGGCTGACAGCGTAGGTAGGAGCCTCTCTGAGGAAATATAGGGGTTGGCAGAGAATTCATTGAATTTGTTGTACAATTGATCCCATGGAGAAATGAGGGAGGGAGGATGGCGAACGAGGGTTAATGCCGAGGGCTGGCTCCGTGTCAAGGGAATCTGATTGGAAATAATGGTGCAAAAGTCTCAATTTGAGACGATTACACCGAGCTGCTTTCAGATATTTCCCTTCGTGTCAAACCTCCAGCCCTCAGACTATAAATAGCAGTGGGAACGGCTTACTAGTCCACTTTTTTTTTTTTTTTTTGGCGGCGTTTAAAATTATTAGCGACTTTTCGTTCGGGAATCCCGCCGAGAGCGCCAAAGTAAGTGTATCTGATAGTGTTTCCAATCTGTCCTCTCAGACGGTGACATTCGGGAGCGGTCAGAAATGAAGAATGTACTTTGTCATGGTTCAGTAATTACTAAGCATGGCCATAAAGGACTGGATTTAAGAGCAGCCTGCGTTTTGTGCCAGCTCTCCTCGGGAAGGGATTTTGCCTTTTGACTGTCAGCGATATAGATATGCATATGGTGGTCTCGTGCTAAGAGTGACACCTGCTGCGTTATAGACATGTCACCTTGGGTGGGTCTTCACAGGTGATTTTTCCAGAGTGTGTGGCATTGTGGGTAAAACGCACATGAGCTGTCATGGAGATGACCTGCTGCCTGGGAAAGGAATTTACTTAAACCTTCTCCACATGTGACGTTTTCATGGAGGCTGTCAGAGCTGAGCTGATAGATATTGCTATTAGTGTAAAACAGAGTTTCCCAACCACGTTCCTGAAGGACCACTAGCACTGCATGTTTTGTATGTCTCTTTTGTTTGTCACACCCATTACAGGTCTTTCAGTCTCTGCTTATGAGCTGATGATCTGAATCAGGTGTGTTTGGTTAAGGAGACATGGAAAATGTGCAGAGCTGGTGGTTATTCAGGAACGTGGTTGAGAAACACTGGTCTAGAAAAGTACAAATACTCAAATTACAAGTCTTTTTTATTCAATTCAGTTTAATTCACATTTATTTCTATAGCGCTTTTAAAATGTGTCAAAGCAGCCGAACATAAAATTTCATAGTAAATTGAAATAGGGTAGTTCAGTTTTTAAAGTTTAAGTTCAGTTTAGCTCAGTTCAGTGTGGTTTTATAATCACTACTGAGAGTCCAAACACTGAAGTGCAAATCCATCGATGCACAGCTCTACAGATCCAGAACCATGCAAGCCAGTGGTGACAACGGAAAAACAACTTCACCAATTTGCGAAAGTGAAGAAAAAAAAAAGCCTCGAGAGAAAGACCAGGCATGACCATTTCTCCACGGGCCAAACATCTTGTGCAGAGCTGCAGTCTAAGTGCCGGAGGCTGGAAGCTGGACCTCAGCGAAGACTCGTCAGTCCCTAAAGCGTCACATGAATCAGTCCACACTGTGTGTTGGACACAGAGAATCTGGAGCATTCCAGCTGTGAGCTATAGGAGTGATTTTAGCAGAATAAATTATTCATTTTCCTTCAGCTTAGTCCCTTATTTACCAGGGGTCGCCACAGCAGAATGAACCGCCGACTATTCCGGCGGTTCTTCCAGCTGCAACCCAGTACTGGGAAACACCCATACATTCTCATATTCACACACACTCATACACTACGGCCAGTTTAGTTCATCCAAATCACCAAAAGGGCATGTGTTTAGACTAGAGTTGGGTGTCGTTTGGGTTTTTTTGATACCGGTGCTAAATCGTTTTTTTTTAAACAGTACCAGTGTCTGAACAGATACTTTTGACTCACAAAATTATGGTGGATGACTCTAGAAAAATCTTAGATTTTTTTTTTTGGGGGGGGGATTCTCTTTGATTTGATTATAAAAATATTTAAATCATTTTAATTAAACAATATAAAGTTAAAATATTCATCAGTTCATATTTTATAAATTTAAATTAAATTGCATTAATATACTGTATTTTATTTAATAATTTTTTTTATACATTTTTCATTATTTTTCATTAATGGGTTGAGGCTTGTGACCATGTTTACATGGACGTCAGTAATCAAAGGATTTGCCTTAACAGTGTTTCCTCTGTAGGATTTTTTCCAGCTGTGGCGGCAGGTCTTTTCACAAATCTACCAATTACCTATGGTGTTGTTTCAATGACAAATGTCATTTATGTAATACGAGCATGAAAATCTCTTTGCCGGAGGCTGGAAGCTGGACCTCAGCGAAGACTCGTCAGTCCCTGGAGCATCACAGGAATCAGTCTCATGCTTTCCACTCCTCTATGACCACCACGCTAGCTGCTCAGGATACGGCCTGGTCCAGGATTATGGAAACCTTGGGATCATCTCGTCGCTGGTCTTGGATCGAATCATTGGCATTGTATGGTCTGAGGGCCTCGGGATGAGTATGCCCAGGTAGAAAAGGGAGAATAAAGAGAATAATTAGCTGCTGTTCATAGTGTACTGTATATAAACAAGATGCAGAAACCTGTGTGGAGCACATTCATGTATCACACCGCTAAGTAATGCACTGAGTATATGCTTTACTAAACAGATAGGTCTTTAATCTAGTTTTGAATTGGGATAGTGTGTCTGAGCGTCGGACATTATCAGAAAGGCTATTCCAGAGTTTAGGAGCCATAAATGAGAAGGCTCGACCTCCTTTAGTAGACTTTGCTAGGTACTACCAGAAGCCCTGAGTTTTGAGATCTTAAAGAGCGGGTTGCATTGTAGAGAGACAGAAGGTTGGTTAGATAAACAGGAGCTAGCTTATTTAAAGCTTTATAGGTAAGAAGCAATATTTTAAAATCAATATGAAACTTAACAGGCAGCCAGTGTAAGGAGGATATATTTGTAATTTGCATGTATTGCAATAAATCGGATTTCGAACGCACTTTTCAGAACTGCCTTGTTTCAGTTTCTTTGTTGCATAGATTTAACAAGGCACTACAAATATTCTGGTCCAAGTTGACATGAAAACTGCATTTGCTGTGATGTGAATCTCCCATTCCTCCACTACTGGATTGAGATCTAGCGAGTGTGGAGGCCGCTTGAGTATCGTAAACTCATTTTGATGTCCAAGAAACCAATTTGAGATGAGTTTGGCTTTATGGTGTTTTTTTTCTGCTGGAAGTAGCCATTACAAGATGGGTCCACTGTGGTCATAAAGAGATGTACATGGTCAGCAACAATACTCGGGTTGGCTGTGGTGTTTTAACAATGCCTAATTGGTACTAAGGGACCCGACGTGTGCCAAAAAAACTAAACCCCCCCCCCAACCTCATTACACCACAGGCAGACTGAAACACTGATAAAAGCAGGACGGGGAATGGCCAATTTGGTGCCCTAACAGAAATGTACTGTTGTGCTCCAAAATGAAAAATGAAAAAACTAGACCCTTAATAAAATCAGAGATGGCAAAGGTAAACAAACCCTTTACTCATGTAGAAGTACAGATTCTCATGTTTAAGTAAAAAATATTCATTACTACTACGTTTAAGTTTCACTGGGTAAATATTCAGCTTCCCCCCATGTATCATCATCCTGATGTAAACTCACAGCATTCATCATGTAGTTTTGTGGCTGTTGAATTATCCATTGGAATGGATAAAATAATTACGTAGGCCTGTCTATCCTTATAAAAAACGTCTTACATTTTACACTTAATTCTGTTCAAAATATATTACAAATTTTAAATTATTAATAATAATAATAAAAAAATTATTTTTATTGAATATTTAAAAAAAATATATTCTTTTGCTAAAGTAAATAATTAGCATTGA
The DNA here is from genome assembly GCF_052040795.2 of Danio rerio. Lineage (NCBI taxonomy): Eukaryota > Metazoa > Chordata > Actinopteri > Cypriniformes > Danionidae > Danio > Danio rerio. Next base: position 4,034,579 of record NC_141021.1, on the reverse strand, counting down.
CTGCAAGCAAATTGGTCGTAGTGTATGTTTGTGTGTGAATGAGTGTGTATGGGTGTTTCCCAGTACTGGGTTGCAGCTGCAAGGGCATCTGCTGCGTAAAACAAATGCCGGAATAGTTGCCGGTTCATTCTGCTGTGGCAACCCCTGATAAAAAAGGGACTAAGCCGAAGTAAAATGGGTTATTACAATTAGAATAATTTGAACTAAAATTCTGTCTACATAAAATAAAATAAAAAAATAAGGTGTATATATATATATATATATATATATATATATATATATATATATATATATATATATATATATATATATATATATATGTTATATATGATAAAAATAAACAAAATATCATTCCAATATATATATATATATATATATATATATATATATATATATATATATATATATATATATATATATATATATAGTTGTGGTCAGAATTATTAGTATTATTAGTATGTACTCATGTGTAATTGGAAAACCAGTGTTATGACGGCATGCCTTCTTTACCGTCTTTACTTTCACTCTGCCATGAAGCCCCAGCTAGCCCTCTTTGGCCCAAGGTATTTGGCGGGCCAAAAATGGCCGGCCGTTGGCCATGAGAAAGCCCTGCTTTGGCTCAATCAGGCCAATCAAGTGACAATGAAAACTGCGACTTGCCTTGACTTGCCCTGGCTCCCTTGCTTTAGGCACATAAGTGGAAACGCGGCTATGGATGACCTTATGGTGAGTAAATAAACCGCAAATTTTTTTTTTTTTCAAGTTTATATCAAGGCCCCCCCAATACAGTCAGTGTTTCTCCCTGTACAAACATGTTTTGAGTTTCTAAGGTCCACAAAGCAGAGGTTTGGAGTGGACCGGACTGATTTTCACTCGCTGATTCTAATCCCTGTGCCTGATTGGAGGAGTCAGGCTTTGATTCCCCACTGTGATTCTTTCTCTCCTATTTTGTCCGTTTTTCCTTCCTCAGGATTTCTTTATCGCTCAGCGCTTTGAAGTACCCTCCAAACCTCGGGCACATGTGGGTCAAATGAAGCAGATCTCATTTCGTGGATGGCAGCTTCTCTTCTATCTACACGCACATGATCACCCACGTCTAGATTCCCCGCAGACTTGATGATTACTCTTGCTTTTGATGCCAAGTGTCAGTCAGTCCTCTCTCAAAAAAATAAAAAAATCTGTGGGCAGACTTCATCACTATTTCATGGACAACCTTTCCTCGCGGTGCTGTCAGTCAAAATGCCAAAAAAAGGCTGAATTTCCATCGTGACCGAAATCTTAGGCCGTCAGACCGTCGCCCTGCATCAGCATCCGATGGCATCAGCCTTCAGAACAATAGAGTTCTGTCAATGATATATAAGACACCTGATATCTCCGGTGTCCGTTATCCAAAAAAGCGATCAGAGGGGGGGAAAATGAGAGGGGGATTTAGTGACTGGCTCACTTCATCATAGTTCCTCTGAGAGCTGAGGCCTGGAGTTATAGATATATCCACAGACCGGCAGACAGAATACAAATCATACTGTCTGTCTTCGGGGTAAAAAGGGTCATTATAAACCTGCAGATGCGATGGCGAATTGTTTGCTGTATATCGCTGGCAGGGAAATATAATGCATGTAAAGACGCACAGCTTAGAGAATAAATAGAGGTCATCAAAAGTGGTGTGACACCACAGATGCTCATCTGCTACTGTACCATGATGAAACAGACATAATTTGTTCTCTTAAAACATATATTACTGTAACTGGAAGTTGAAGATATCTTCTTAGGCACCTTTCATGAAGAATTTGCAACCCAGGCTTATTCTGAAAACGTAGTCCAGCGGACGTTTCTGGAGACCGCGAAATACGTCCCGGGAGGTACGTATTTGTGCAGTTTTTGTCTTTGCGAATCCGCGAGAGGCCGCTGTGCGCGCTTTTTCGTATCTCGAACGTCTCTCGCGAGTGTTGTTCTCGCGTCAACCCACCAGAGGCCGCTGTCTGACTGAACGAAAGATTGACTGCGCGACCGGCCAATCGGCTGACCCACCTTCCTCCAACCCTGAACCCAACCAGTTTTACTGATTGACCCGCCCGCCCGCTCACTTCCCTAAACAAGAGCAACAATTTAGAAAAGCTGTCTAGAAAAAGAAAAACCCTTGTCTGTTTTTCGGATTTAATCGCGTTCTCACCCTGTTATGAACTCGTTCACTTTATTTTTTGGATTCTATTTTTGTCTTACCTGGTTTCTGGAACCGCACTCGAACCCGGACGCCTTTGTCAACTCCTCCTCTCTGCATCTGAAGTCCGCCGACGCACACGATGAGTTGACCGGACAAACTGACTGCAGCGGGAAAGACCTCCACACTGAGGTAAGCGGTCAGCAGGCAAGCGTGAGAAAGAACAGCGTAACACCGCCCCGTAGCGTTTGCTTAAAAAAATGAAATGCAGCCATATGTACCTCCCGGGACTTATTTTACGGTCTCCAGAAATGTCTGCTGGACAACGTTTTCAGAATGAACCTGGGTTGAGAATTTGAGATGCTCCAAGTTAAAAAGAAGATTTTTATTCAAGATGAAAGGAGAAACAAGAAAAAAAAAACATATTAACACTACAGGAAACTAGTTACTAATTTTGATCTCTTAGAGGTAATAAATGGACAAAAAATAAGATCATTTGTGATCTCTTCACTTGCAGTCCACACTGGGATATGTAGAGTTTCTAACGAAAAGGTTAATAGTGTGTGAGGTGGTAAAACTTGGCACTGGGCAATGTCTATGACATTACTAGTGTAGCAGAGGCTAGCTAACGTCCTTGGTAGATCAACTGACACCCAAGTGGAAGGTCTCCGACGGAGTGCCGACGTTCCGCATGGGAGTCGGTTGCTCCACTAGCAACATCTTAGCAATTACCCAGTGCCAAGTTTTGTCACCTCATGCACTATTAACCTTTTCTTCAGAAATTGTACATTTGCCAGTGGTGTGGTGTATGATCGGCAGGGTTACATTGGTGCCGTGACCCAGATTGGAGTGAGGTTTAGGGGGGTGAGTGTAGCATAGGCCAGCTAGTGAAGTGCTATACAGGTAAACCTCACACCTTCTGGCCTCTAAAAGTAGTCCGTGGTCTTTAGCGTCCTTGGTAGAGTAACCGACTCCCATGCGGATGGTTGCAGGTTTAATTACAGCTAGGAGCAGGCTGGGTGGTGTAGGACCGATGGGGTTACATTGGTGCCATGACCCGGATGGGAGTGAGGTTTAGGGAGAAGCCAGCTAGTGAAGTGCTGTGCAGGTAAACCTCACTCCTCTGACCTTTAAAAGGTGCTCTAGAGGGTGTGGTCTTTAGCCTTTTTAGTAGAGCAACCGACTCCCATGCGAAATAGTCGGCGGTTCAATCCAAGCTTGGAGCTGGTTGGGTGGTGTAGGACCTGCGTGGTTACATTGGTGCCGTGACCCAGATGGGAGTGATGTTTAGGAGGGTGAGTGTAGCATAGGCCAGCTAGTGAAGTGCTTCACAAGGTGTTCAAGCGACCAATGCTAGAAGCCATGGTCTTTAGCCTCCTTGGTAGAGCAACTTACTCCCATGCGAAAGGTTGCTGGTTCAATCACAGCTCAGAGCGGGTTGGGTGGTGCAGGACCTGCGGGGTTACATTGGTGCTATGACCCGGATGGGAGTGAGGTTTAGGGGGTGAGTGTAACAGAGGCCGGCTAGTGAAGTGCTGTGCAGGTAAACCTCACTTCTCTGACCTCTAAAAGGTGCTCTAGCAACAGATGCTAGATGTCATGGTCTTAGGCCTCCTTGGTAGTGCAACCGACTCCCATGCGGAAGGTTGCTGGTTTGATCCCAGCTTAGAGTGGGCTGAGTGGTGTAGGACTGACAGGGTTACTTGGTGCCATGACCCGGATGGGAGTTAGCTTTAGGGAAGTCAGTGTAGCAAAAGCCAGCTAGTGAAGTGCTGTACAGGTAAACCTCACTCCTCTGACCTCTAAAAGGTGCTCTAGAGGCCATGGGCCTAAGCCACCTGGGTAGAGCAACCGACTCCCATGCGGAAGGTTGCCGGTTCAATCCCAGCTCGGAGCGGGCTGGGTGGTTATTGAAATGGCAGGGTTACACTAGGGTGTTTTGGGTGGTTGCTAGTTGGTGGCTAGACTTCTCTGAGTGGTTGCCAGAAGGTTGCAGAGCAGTTTCAAGGGAGATCTGAGGGGTTGGTATGCAAATACTAAGGCATTAATAAGTAGCTGCCATGATGTTGCTAGGATGTTTTGAGTGGTTGCTAAGTGGTTACTATAGTAGAGTCTCTGTATTTGCTAGGTGGTTGTTAGGGCCCTCAGGCTTTTTACTAGGCTTGCCTCATTTACTTATTTGATCAAATCTTGATACACTACCTGAAGATTTGTTGTCATCAATCCCAGATTTTTCTGATGAATCATCTGTTGAACTGCATCCCAATCATCACACATGCTGCAGAAGACCTACTGGAACCCACATGGACTCAAGATTTTCACAGAAGTCAGTCAAGTTTGGTGAAGGAAATATCATGGTTTGGGTTTACATTCAGTATAGGGGTATGCGAGAGATCTGCAGAGTGAATTACAACATCAACAGCCTGAGGTGTCAAGACTAGAGCTGTGAACCTACACTAGTCTCACGGTTCGGTTCGGTTACGATTATCATGCCATCGATTCGGTTCAATTTGATATTTTGGTGCATCACGGTGCATTGACGGTGCTTTTCAGACACAGTTTTATATTTTCTTTACTGCAGCAGTTCTTGTATTAAAATGTATGAATATATTTATATGTATATACTATTTGTAATAGTGTGTGTGTGTGTGTGTGTGTGTGAGAGAGTGAGAGAGATAGAGAGAAATGGTACTTTCATTCTCTCGATCTCAGTGAAATAGGGGCTTTTGCTGTTAACGTCATTGAAAGACTGATCCAGCAAACACACACAGTGAAATTGTTCACAGTTTATGAGTTTTACTAGTTAGAGCGTTGTAAATACTCGCACTTGCCTCCCTTGCGACAGAGTGCATATGAGGTAAATGACGTCAGTAATAACCGGTTATGGTTATTACTGAACCGATATCGAATTGTCCGTGTCTGCATCGCAGTGCACAGAAGAAACGATTAATTTTGACAACCCTAGTCGAGACATTTGTTCTGCCCATACTGTCCTAATGAAATCACTAAAAATCAAGACATGATCATATTTTATTTTGGCCAAATAGGCCTAATTTAGAGGCCTTTGCCTTTCATATAAGCCACTTCTGATACCAAATGATCAACATGAAGTTATTATTTGTCGTTCCTAAAACTTGGATAGGCGACAAGACTTTTCTCAGGTAGTGTATATGGCAGAAAATGCATGCACTGCTTCTTTACATTGTATTGTAGTGTCTAAATGGCTGTGTTCATATTGCTGTGCATTACCGATGCTTGTTTGCAATTGTGAAGCACATCCAGGGCCAGGCAGGTGTTTTGTGAGCCTGATGTCTGAATTAAACTCTGATTTTCAATAAGTATTTTAAGATGCTTTACCATGCAGGTAGCAGCTCACCGGGTTTTGAGAAGAAGAGCTGAAAGTTTGAAAGCATAGCAGGAGGTCTGAGGCTGCAGGGCATCTGCTTATTTTAATCTGAAAGAAAGAAAGGCTCCCGCTGGAGAAACCCAGGGTTATGTTGGTTTCTCGGGCATGAGACGGCGACAGGAGAAATCGCTAACTCTTCTCTTCTGGGGTTTGATCGGAAGACCTGTGGGTTTCCAGCGACCACCATCTTGTATCTGTCTCGACCCTCACACTGACCCAGCAAAACACACACCGCGCTGGCTTCAACACATTGAAAAGCCAAAAATATGTCTGTAGTCGCAGCTTTATAAAACATTTTCAGCTTATCCTTGACATTTCTTTTAATATCAAATATATGTATATTTTAAAATTCTGTATTTTGTTATGTAACCTTTTTCTCTAATAACAAACAAATCTAATAACAAAATAAATGTTCTATAATACTCTACTTATGTTACAACATTTATGTAAAATAGTGTAATATAATTGTACTATTTATTTAATTTAGTCAAAATTTTTAATAAATATTTGTTAACATTTTATAGACAGGGATTTTTCTGAGAGACATGCAGGATTGGTTTTTGACAAAGGTATGGGAAACATTTAATTTTTAATAATAATAATAATAATAATAATAATAATTCCTTACATTTATATAGCAATTTTCTGGACACTCAAATCACTTGACACATTTTTTGGGGAGGTTTGCAGCCTTATTGTGCCAGACCGCACACTACACACCAGCTGATTGGTGGAGGCGAGAGAGAGAGTGATGAAGCCAATTATGATCAATTATGATGAGGTGGGTAGAGTATCCAAAATCCATACTCAAGTAAAAGTACAAGTACTTGCGGAAATTTTTACTCAAGTAAAAGTAAAGTAACAATCTTAAAAGTTACTCGAGTTAGAGTAAAAAAGTATTTGATGAAAAAATTACTCAAGGAAATAGTTACTAGTTACTGTTATATATATATATATATATATATATATATATATATATATATATATATATATATATATATATATATATATATATATATATAATCATTAGCCCTCCTGTGAATTTCTTAGTTTTTCCTATAATATTTCTAACCATTTCAGATAATATTTCTTTACTTTCTTTAGTTATCCCATAGTTACCATTAATAAGGTGCAAATTGGGGTCATTTTGACACACCACTATGTGTTTTCTTTTCAGGTTTGAGCTGTCATTCATGTTTATGTTGCCACGTCAGTTCCATGCGTGCATCGCATTATGAAAATATTCTTGTTGACATCTTATAATTCTAAGACACTGGATAATTCTATAAAACATGTTTTTTTTTTTTTTTGTATCTGTATAACTGTCATAATTAATATGCATGCACAAGTCTTAGACTGTTACTCCAGTTGTGCCTTTACATAGTTTTTCAGTTACATTTAGGACTGATTTCTGATATTTTTTAGAATAATATATGCATAATTATAATAATAATAAACAAATTGTTATATATATTGAAAATAAAATAAATATATTTAAATGTTTTATAATTATATATATATATATATATATATATATATATATATATATATATATATATATATATATATATATATATATATATATATATATATATGCATTTAATTATTTTAAATACATTTAAAGTCCACCTCAAAGTGTCTTTATTTCTAGAGGGGTGTTTGGGGTGGTTTCGCCCAGGGCCATTTAAACTAGAACCACCACTGGCAGGGGCGTAGCAACCCGGGGGGACGGGTGGGATATGTCCCCCCGCACTTTTAGAGACAGACCATTTAGAAACAGCTGATTTATAATTATATAAACGTAAACTTCTAGATCTTGATCAGCTGTCCCCTCCACTTTTATAATGTCCGCTACGCCCCTGACCACTGGTCACATCACAGTGGAATGAACTGCCATATTTTGATTCATTAAAGTATATTTAAAAGTACTATTGTTTTTATTCTTTGTTTAGTTATGTAACATTTTTGTTACTTTGTTATGCTTAAATAATTCAAATATATTCATAAAATAAGGATAAATACAGTATTTATATTACAATTTATACATTAAACTAAAATATTAATCAATAAATACAATTTCTCAAGTATTCTTTGGTCAGTTGTTTCCCCCAATATTAAGCATGTCATATTTTGCTTAATTGCGCTATTTCATGTTGTTGAAATCATTCGCAATTAATCATCAAATGAAATTACTCTGAGGCAAAAGCAGCATGCATCTGCATCGCGTATTTCAGGGCTTTTTAATGTGCTACCATCATCTTCCAGTCATCATCCTGGTGGAGTCGACAAGCATAACCAGCCTGAGAAACCGCATGTAATGCACTGTCTGGCCGCGCACGCGCTGCTCTTTTAAGGATAATCAGCTGGAGGCGCGCGCATCACACTCCTGCACTCAAACTCTGTGGTGTATAAAATGGGAAAGATGTCTTCACAGTGGAACATCTGTGACAGCCGGAAAGATAAAAAGACTGAGCCTCGAAGCATCAAGTGTTTTCCACAGTCAAGCGTGCACATTGTTTTCATGGCAGTTCCTCAACCGGAGTCCTAAATACAGCCGCGTTCACGACAGACGGGCGGTCGCGCGCATCCGCGTGCCTCTACTGCCCTCCGGTGGCTCGACCTCAGCCTGACATCTCATCTCGGCTGTGAGTAAGAAGGGGATGTATTATTTCCTTATATTTGAGAGTGATATAGGTTAGTAAAGTGAAAATACCAATTAAACTTTACTTGCCCTCAGATTTACACTGTAAACAATGCTGGGTCCCACACAATTCCTTCATGTTGTCCCAACACAAATTAATTAAGTTCATCGTTTTTACAATTTTAAGTTGATTGAGCACAAAACAATTAAGTTGTCCTGACAAAAATTTTCCGCATTTTTCTGAGTGTACTTGTTGTTTTGTTGTATAGTTTAAATCAGTAGTTCTCAAACTGGAGGTCGAGACCCCTGGGGGGTTGCGGGACAATTAATGGGGGGGGGGTCGCCTGGTGATTTCCAAAAATCTATTTATTTTTATTAAACCATAAGAATTACCATTTTTTAATCCATAACCTGCTGAAGAAAAAAAAAAGTCGTTTAGAGTTACTATATACACTGCAAAAAATGCTTTTTGTGCTTAGATTTTTTGTCCTGTTTCTAGTCTAAATATCAAAAAATTCCTAAATCAAGAAGAATTTTCTTGACAGGCAAAACATATTGTCTTTTTTTGAGAAATAATAGCATTTAAAAATAAAAGCAAAATAATCTGCCAATGGGGTGAGCAAATTAATCTTGTTTTTTCTTTTGACGTAATTTTGCTTACCCCATTGGCAGATTATTTTGCTTATTTTAAGGAAAAACTAACTTAATATTGGCATATTATTTCTCAAAAAAAGACAATATGTTTTGCCTGTCAAGAAAATTCTTCTTGATTTAGGAATTTTTAGATATTTGGACTAGAAGCAAGACGAAAAAAATCTAAGTTAGAAAAGCATTTGTGCAGTGTACTATATATATATATTCATTTTATAACACCAGGTTAAACTTTCTGGCCCATTTACAGCCCTAACATACATTTAAAAAAATTAAATGAAGAATAGACTTGGGTCTATTGGTGTGTGTGCGCCATTGCATGCAAGGTTCCTGTATTTATAACCACCTCAGAGGATATTGGGGGTCGCGAGTCACTGGCATTGCCATTTTGGGGGTCGCAGCTGAAAAGTTTAGGAACCACTGGTTTAAATATTAGTTATATTATTTTGTTTACTTGTAGTTTGAATTGAATTTTACCCTTTTCATTGAAATGGCTTCAAAACTTTTTAAATGCAAAGATTAATCAAATATGTATTAAATTGGTAATATCATCACTATTTATATTATTCTCAATTATTAACAATTAAAAATCCCTCGATTAATATATCTTTTAAATATCATTCATTCATTTTCTTTTCGGCTTAGTCCCTTTATTATCCTGGGCTTGCTACAGCAGAATAAACCACCAACTTATCCAGCATATGTTTTACACAGCGGATGCCCTTCCAGCCGCAACCCATCACTGGTGAACTCCCATACACACTCATGCACTACAGAGAATTTAGCCTACCCAATTCACCTGTACCACATGTGTTTGGACTGTTGGGGGAAACCAGAGCACCCGGAGGAAACCCACGCAAACAAGGGGAGAACATGCCAACTCCACACAGAAATGCCAACTGACCCAGCCGAGGCTTTAACCAGTGACTTTCTTGCTGTGAGGCGAATGTGCTACCCCCTGCGCCACTAAAATAATAAATGTAATGTTTTATTATTATGAAAACTAATAACTGTGTGGAGTTTGCATGTTCTCCTTGCGTTCGTGTGGGTTTCCTCTAGGTGCTCTGGTTTCCCCCAGAGTACAAAGACATGCGGTACAGGTGAACTGGATAAGCTTAATTGTCCGTAGTGTATGAGTGTGTGTGTGAATGTATGTGTGATGTTTCCCAGAGATGGGTTGCGGCTGGAAGGGCATCCGCTGCGTAAAAATGTGCTGGATAAGTTGGCGGTTCATTCCGCTGTGGCGACCACCGATTAATAAAGGGACTAAGCCGACTAGAAAATGAATGAATGAATGAATGAATGAATGTATTTTGAATTTAAAATTACTTGTATTATTTTATCTTTTGTTTGTTTTAGGTAGCTTTTATTACGTTTTTTAATTTAAATTGATCCAATAACCTTTTTTAAATACTAATATTCATCCAATATTTATTGAGTTGGTCATTTAATTTTTTTATTTAAATTAGTCCCAATAAAAATAAATTAAATAACTACAATGATTTCTCTTTTTGTAGTGTTTTGTATGTCCTATATATATATATATATATATATATATATATATATATATATATATATATATATATATATATATATATATAGTTGAAGTCAAAATTATTAGCCCCCCTTGATTTGTTTTTTCTTTTTTAAATATTTCCCAAATTATGTTTAACAGAACAAAGACATTTTCACAGTATGTCTGATAATATTTTACTTCTGAATAAAGTCTTATTTATTTTATTTTGGCGAGAATAAACACAGTTTTTAATTTTTTAGAAACTATTTTAAGGTCAAAATTATTAGCCCCTTTAAGCTTTTTTTTTCCCCGATAGTCTACAGAGCAAACCATCATTATACAATAACTTGCCTACTTACTTGCCTATACATTATTTTAATATTTTTATTTTATGTAGACAGAGTTTTAGTTCAAATTACTCTAATTGCAATAACCTATTTTACTTCGTCTTAGTCCCCTTTTTATCAGGGGTTGCCACAGCAGAATGAACCGCCAACTATTCCGGCATTTGTTTTACGCAGCAGATGCCCTTTCAGCTGCAACCCAGTACTGTGAAACACCCATACACACTCATTCACACACAAACATACACTACGACCAATTTCATTTAATGAATTCACCTACACCGCATGTTTTTGGGGACTGTTGGGGAAACCGGAGCACCCGGGAAAAAAAATGTACCACTGGTGTCTTTCCTGCCTCCCGGTGGCCGTCCCTCACCTTGCCGGAGCGGCAGATTTTATCTCGGCGTGCAATCGGCCGTGCGGACGAAGGGGAATTTATTATTATATCAAATCAATATGTAATTCCAGCCTAAGGGGGATTTTATTTGGGCTGAGGTGAATGTGAGATGGCTTTCTTTTGTCGGGAGATAAATGAGCTGTCTCTTGGTCACTCCTTCAAACAGGGTTCGGGGACAAATCCCTGGAGCGCCGCTGTCCTGATTAAAACTGCAGCGGGATCACCACGAGAGTTTAGTGCAACCGCTCAGACAGCATTTAAAAGATGACGATTGCTGTTTGTTCAAACTACTTAAAATGAGCTGAATCAACAATATTCTTGAGGGTTTTTTTTTTGGGGGGGGGGGGGTGGCTTGGGGGGGGGGGACTATGTTTTATGTTCAATCCACCTAAGTTTGTAAAAACTACTAAGTTAACTTGATTCCTTCTTGTTGTACGATTGTGTGGAACAGCATTTGAGTACAGTTTGGTGTTACTGAACACTGGAGAGCAGGGCTCAACAATAAGGACTGCCCGGTGGCCCAGGGCCAGCGTAAGAAACATTTGGGACAGTAGACCTGACCATTACTGGCCTGATTGGGACAGTGCTGCCTTGTCACTAACATTTAATTTGTCTAAGACTATTTGTCATTTGCATGCATTTAAAGTTTGTGCTTTTTTAAATCTTTAAATGCTACCTTCTCTGTAATGTCGTAAACAACATATTGCTTTCCGATTCGTCTTATCTGATTGATTTGACCATGCTATTTTATTTTTTATTTTTGTAACCTGGTAACAACCAGTACAGCGTAGAAACAGCAACATGGCGAAAACGAAAATGTCTGTCTCTAACGATTGGGAAGTAGACATTTACATGGCAACAACACGACAAAATAATAATGAAGTGATGTTATGCATAGTTTGCCGTCAGTTAGAGTTAGTTAGTCAGCCACCTTTTGTTAAATAATTTCAAACTGCAATAAAAGGCCTCCACATTTTCCATACTGCTCTTTTTGTTTGCATAACACTTATATTTACAATTGTTTTTTAAGTATTGAAATTCTAGATTTACAGAATTTATTTTTGACACGTTATTTAAAATATGTTGTTAAAAATAGCTATTAACTTTCCTTTTTTTTTGGTGGGGCCAGTAAAAATTTTGACAGGGCAAGTAAAAATCTAAACCACTTGCCCGATCGGACCAGTAGAAAAAATCCTTAGCGTTTTTTCGAGGCTGCAGCTCTTTATGATAGTGATTCCTGCAATGTCTGGATGTCTTTGCAGAATATGCACATTGTAAAAAAAAAAATAAATAAATAAATAAGTGGTAAGACTTTATTTTGATGGTCCATTTGAGTATTAGTAGACTGTCTGTGCTTAATATCTGTTGACACTGCTCCTTTAACAGACATTTAACTGACTATAAGTCCCCGTTTACACTGCCAGTTAAATGTTGCCCAATTCAGATTTTTTGCTCATATGTGACAGAGATTGGATCTGTTTGATGGCAGTTGTAAAAAAATGCAAGCATTCGGAAATTTCGGTTTCAGAACTCCATATGTAGAAATAAATCAGATATAAATCAGATATGTGACAATGTGACGGGCAGATCAGATTTATAGAGGCGTTTTGTTTTGTACGTCATTAAACTTGCGACAATGGGGTGCTTTTCCACAGTTTAATGACATAGAAGAAAGAGCATGTGTGGAGACGCCAACGAGGTAAACAACAACAACAGAAGAAACATAGAGGAGCAAATTTTCAGTCGGCCAGTGGCGTAGCGGACGGGCCCACAGTGTCCCCCCATAACTGATGAAAAAATTTCAGTATTTGACATCATTAGGATGTCGGTTTAAGATGTTGGCTCGACATTGGATTTTGGTCACTTTCTAACAACCTAAAATCAACCAAATATCAACGTCATTTGATGACATGATTGGACATTAAAATAATGTTGTCCTTAGATGCTGGCTAGCCATTCACAACCTAAATCTAACCTAATGTTAACGTCTTATGATGTTTTGTGCCTGCTGGGCATTACTAAATGCACTACAGAATATTACGTTTACACACACATCCACAAATTACATGTAAACTCATCAGCTTTTTACAGCGTAATACTCACTACTCTTGAGTACTTTTGAAAGGTCGACTTTTTACTCATACTCTGAGTAATATTTACAACAGATACTTTTACTCTACTTGCACTACATTTTTAGGCAAGTAATGGTACTTTTACCACTTTTACCAAATAAAGTGTGACCAAAAAAGTCTTTGCATTTTGTGATTCACATGAGTTTTTTGTTTATTTACGGTTATGAAATGCATTTTCTGGGAGCTTGATCTCAACTCTGTTGACTTATGATGTTGAAAATGTAGAATTGCCATGAAATTAAAATTCTTATTTGTATATGTATATAGTAGTTCTTATTGTAAACGATGTTCCTGTGCATTTCAGTATTTTGTAAATATTAATTTGCCCTCATAAACTGAAGTACCATAACCTTCCCTCCCTCTTGAAATGACTTTCTTTTATTTTTGGTCACATGGAATTACTTTATTTGGCCCACCATCCCAACTTAGAGGATAATGAGAATGATGGAGAAGGTTGGAGCAAAAGCCTTTAACACAGAAATCGCCAGCGGAGAAATTAAAATGGTGCTGAACTGAGTCTGGTTCTCTCAAGGTTTTTTTTCTTCACTCTCCTATCGGTGAAGTGTTTTTCCCTCTCTGCTGTCGCCACTGGCTTGCATGGTTCAGGATTGGTAGAGCCGCATCGATAAATTTGCTCTTCAGTGTTTGGACTCTCAGTAATGACTTTAAACCACACTGAACTGAGCTGAACTGAACTGAACTTAAACACTAAAAACTGAACTAACCTGATCCAGTTACTATGACTATTTATATCAGGGGTCTCAAACTCACGGCCCGCAGGCCATTTGCGGCCCTCAGTGCAATAGTTTGTGGCCCGCGCCGACCGCTGTACACTGACAGAATCAGCGGAGCGGGGAGAGAGAGCGCTCCCCGCTCCGCTGATTCTATCCGTACACAGCGGTCACTGGCATTCCCCGCCCGCCGTGTAAACAAAGGGGCGGGGATTCCGGTGACATCACCACGCACCCCACCCCTTTGTTAGACGCTGTGACGGGCGGGAAGTGTTAGGAGGGAACTCGCGCCAGCCAGAACCAAGATAAGCTGTTCCCGCCCCTGCCTGCCACTTAGCTACCTATCTGCAGCCTGCCACCTACCTAGCTACAGCCTGCATCTTATATATATTATAGGTAGATACAGACTGGTACAGACTGATGTGACTGGAGTGGGGTGGGGGTGTTTTATTTATACATATATACGCCTTGTTTTTAGGTGAGGGAATGGAAGTTTTGAGTGAGTAATGGAAGTAAATTGAGTTTGAGACCCCTGATTTATATGAAGCTGCTTTAACACAACTTACATTGTAAAAGCGCTACACAAATAAAGCTGAATTGAATTGAATTGTCTAATTTAACGTAACATTTTTCATTTCATCGCAGCTTGCAGCTTTAATTTGTTAGTTTTATTGCTGAGCTACAAAAAGAACTAACTGAAATCAAATGTTTTAATTAAATCTTGTAAACGAATCTGATTTCATAAAATATAAATACTGTCATTCAGCGGAGAAATGCCAACTGACCCAGCCGGGGCTCAAACCAGCAACCTTCTTGCTGTGAGGCAGTTGTGCTACCCACTGCGCCACCGTGCTGCCCCTTGTTTTTGTTATATTGCTGTTAAAATGCATCACTGTATCTACATAGAGAAAGTTGGTTTTGTAATCTGAGGGATCAGCAATCCATTATTTGCTATCACAGTGTTGTTTGCATGAACACATCTTACCAAAACTATCAGCAATTTTGAGGGATGTCTTGATTTGAGGCTGGAATATAATATGTGCGCATTTAGCTTGGGGGCTTATTTGGAAATGCATCATCTCGCAATTGATTCAAAACTCATCCTCCTATTGAATGACAGAGAAGATTACAGATTCATATTATGAGCAAACAAATTTTTCACTGTCATAAATAGAGCAAACATCATTTCCTGTTGATAAACTTGTTTAAACTTGTTGCAAGTGTTGCTGCTATAGGGGACATAGTTGTGTGTGTGTGTGCAGTTGGTGTCAAACTTATTCGCCAGTGTTTTCTTTTTCAAATATATCCTAAAAGATGTTTAAACAGAGCAAGGAATTTTAGGCTAGAACAAAAGCAGTTTTAATTTTTAGCCTCCATATTATTATCCCCCTTTAGCAATATTTTCTTTTCAATTGTCATTCATTCATTCATTTTCTTGTCGGCTTAGTCCCTTTATTAATCCAGGGTCGCCACAGCGGAATGAACCGCCAACTTATCCAGAAAGTTTTCACGCAGCGGATGCCCTTCTAGCCGCAACCCATCTCTGGGAAACATCCACACACACACATTCACACACACTCATAACCTATGGACAATTTAGCCTACCCAATTCACCTGTACCGCATGTCTCTGGACTGTGGGGGAAACCGGAGCACCCGGAGGAAACCCACGCGAAGGCAGGGAGAACATGCAAACTCCACACAGAAATGCTAAGTAAGCCGAGGTTCGAACCAGCGACCTTCTTGCTGTGAGGCAACAGCACTACCTACTGCGCCACTGCCTCAATGATTATGATTATTAATTAATTATACAATGATTTGCCTAATTAGCCTAGTAAAGTCTTTAAACTGAACTTTAAGCTAAAGACGAGTATCTAAAATAAATAGTTAAATATTTTGTACTATATATTCTATTATGTAAAAATGGGAACCACCACCCCCCTTGCCCAGACCAGAGGTACTGTCCCTGACTTTCATGTGGTATTTTAGAGATGTGTTAGCCAAGATGGCACCACAATATCCAGACACCTAAGATACACAGGGGCTGTTTCTCAATTCCAAGAACGCAGAGAACGGACTTGCGTTCTTGTGGAGACCGGTCTAGCCAGGTGTCCTCGGAAGAACGAACTCTGGAGACCGCGAGGGCAGAGAATGTGTCCTTTGAGAAATGGGATGCTTTGTTCTTCCTGATGGTCATGTGACCTTCACGCCTTTTAAATGGAAATTTTTTAAACATTACAACATTCATACAACGATTTATTGTTTCCCCCCTCTTCAAAATATATACTTTGCATAAAAACATTATAAATATACTCTGCACAATATAAATAAAACAAATTTTAATACGAATTTCAGCAAACAAACACCCTTAATGTGTTTATTCCTTTATTAAGATGTTCATGTTAATGTTTACTTTCACCGTTTCATTTAGGGAAACTCCTGAGGTAAATAAGTCATATCTCTGAGCTTTAATAATAAATCTAAATAAAATGCTGCGCTTCCCACCTCCAGTCGCAATGACTTCTGGGACTTCCAGAGCAAGTTCGGTGCTCAAGTCTGCATCAGTGCGTCCTCGAAATAAAGAACACATCCGGGAAGTTTCACGCGTCCTCCGTACTTGCGGTCTTGAGTATTGGAACTGAACTTAGGCAGCTGATGATGACGTTGCACGAGAACGCAAGACCGCTGAAGAACGCATATTGAGAAACAGCCAGGGTGAATCTCATCCACCCCGGCTGCTTTGCCACTGTGGAGCTTTGTAAACTACCTCAGTGGCCTCAGCTTGAGTGAGTTATTAGAAATTTCTGAATAAAACTATGTTAAGAAATGTGTTGAAAAAAGTTTTATTAAAGTCCTAAAAAGTCATTAATTAATAAGAACTGTCTGTTAAATAAGTGGTGATAAGCACTAAACGTTAAAGCAGCCTGCCATGCATGTGTTGTTTGGTTATTTCAGCTAATACACACCTGCCGCCTTCCTTGAATGACTTCCAACCCTTTAAAAACTGAAGTGTGATGAATTATTTCACAACAGAGCACAACAGACGGGTTCGGGAAGTACAATTCTCATTCATTTTCTCTATAGAGAAGCTGATCTTTTTTAACAGCAATCTGTAAAGCTTTCCCGCTGTGAGCTTGTTAACTGATGAAATGTGCTCCTGTAGAGGTCGGAGTGGGATTTTAACATCATTTTTAAAAACAGGCCTATATTGTGTTTAACACAAACTAGAAAATGATGGACTTCACTAGTAGCAGAAATATCAGGGAAATATTTATCAAACTTTTATATATGCAAACAATATACGCCAACCTGATTTGACCAGGAACGGTATGTGCTCCAGCTCCTTCAGGGCCACACAGCACAGTTTAGTTCCAACCCTGATTCAACACACTTAACATGAAGGTTTCAAACAAGCCTGAAGGACTCAATTAGTTTGATCAGGTGTCTTTAATTAGGGTTAAAGCTAAACTGTGCAGAAGGGCTCAAGGAACTGGATTTAGCCAGACCGGTGTTTCTCAACCACGTTCCCATCGGACCACCAGGGGTCCGTTCTTCGTACATGGATTACTCAGTTAGCAGGATTTGGATGTTGACGATTTGATCCAGGATCGTTTCGTTCTTCAAAGCTGATCCAAAACTTGTTGTCATAGCAACAGTTCTGCTAGCTCAAACCTGATCGGAAGCAGGTTCAATTCATATAAACAGGATTAGATCGGGTCAGTTCGTGCAAAGAAAATACTGAAAGTATGTACCAAATGCTGATATTTTCTTACAGTAGTAGTTATATACACTTGGGAAAATAGTAACTATTTTTAACTATATATAAAGTTATATATTAATAAAACTTAGGCAATCTGCATTCAGAAATGAAAGTACAAAGACTGCCACCTGGTGGTGCAAAGAGAAAACTTATTGATATGAACTTTTTAGATTGCTTTATTACAATTTGTGTATAATAGAAATGCAAAATATGTGACTTTTTTTTAAAAGCAATAATACATATGCAGTCATAAACATGTTTGACAGCTAATATTACGGTGATTTTATGCTTCACAAAAGTTGCAGATCCTTTACCAATATCAAAATGCTTTTGTAAACAACCAGTTATTCTTTACACCGATTAAAAAAACGCTACTATAATAAAGAAAATCTTTTCTAAATGTAGAACTAAATACATTGATATGCATTAAAATACATGATAAATACTCTTGACACATGAAAGTGTAAATCCTGCAGCTCACAACAAATGTGGAAAGTTATTACGTGTCATATTTAACAAACCGTTTACTGCTAATTCGATGTAATTTTGCTTGCATGGATAATTGAATATTAATCAGATGATGTCATTACGCTGCTGTGCCGTCAGCCAATCGTTGCATTGCTGATCATGATTTCGAGGATTGATAGATCTGTCCTTCACAACACATGCAGCGATCCCAGATCAGTTTATCCAGACATTCTAATCTGATTCGCGAACTTGTTTGAAGAACCAAATTAGCGAGAGATCAGTTATCGAGATGAAAAGATCCAGGATCTGCCAAATCATCTTAGATTATTTAAGCAAGGTATGAAGAACGGACCCCAGCTCAGCACATTTTCTGTCTCCTTAACCGAACACACCTGATTCAGATCATCAGCAGAGACTGAAACATCCATTGAGTTACAAACAAAAAAGACATATAAAACAAGCAGTGCTGGTGGTCTTTCAGGAACTTGGTTGAGAAACACTGTTCTAGTCAATCTTAAAATCTTGTTTTAAAAAATAATAAGCCAAAAATAAGTGAGTTTTTCTTTAAAACAAGCTAAATAATCTGCCAATGTGATAAACAAAAAATATTGTGTTGTTTGTTTTCAAATACGATGACTTTGTGTACCCCATTGGCAGATTATTAGCTTGTTTTAAGCATTAACTCAGTTCATTTTGCCATATTATTTCTTAAAACAAGACAATACGTTTGGCTTGTTTAATAATTGCTTCTTAATTCGAGAATTTTTAGATATTTGGACTAGAAACAAAAGATCAAAAAATCAAACAAAATGAAGGTGACGTTAAATATCAAATCACTCTCTCTTTCTCTTTCTCTCTCTCACACACACACAGGGTCGTAAATTGCGCGCCCGGTGAAATAGACTCTCGGGTTTGAGACAGAAGTGCGTCATGGCTGCTTCTCCATTAGAGCGCGCCAGTGAAGGGTAACAGAAAATGTTTTGGATGCAGAGGAGGTGAAGAGGCGTCATTTGTCTTGCAGTGCCGGAGTGGAGACTCGCAGAGATACGGAGACAGATGTGATTATTGTCCTGAAAGACAGAGAGTCTCAATGTGCTGCCAGAATGCCTGATGTGCGTTTAAAGAGCAGCGTAGTCAGAGACTCATTCACGGCACCTTTTTGTGGAGGAAAGCTGAAACTGACTTAAACGATAATATCCAGCTGCAGACCCACACGTTTCAGGCCATACTAGATTCAGATTCTCCAAAGTGGGAGGGACTTACACCGCTAATAGGCTGATTTGTTTCTCCGGCTATTGGATCGATCGGTCTGGAGTGGATCTAGTGCTCTGGATCTAATCTACTGGTCTGGATATAATGTTCTGGATGTGCTGGTCTGGATCTAGTGGTATGAATCTTGTGGTTTTAATGTTTAGGACTATATCTAGTGGTCTGGATCTATTTGGTATGGATCCAATATACTGGATCTGATGGCCTGGACTTAGTGGTCTGGATCTAGTGGTCTGGATGTAATGGTTTGGACCTAGTGGTTTGGATTTAATGGACTGAATCTAGTGGTCTGGAACTAATGGTCTGGATTTAATGGACTGGATCTAGTGGTCTAGATTTAATTATCTGAATCTAATGTTCTGAATCTAATGGTCAGGATATAGTGGTCTGGATCTACGGATCTGGATCCTAGTGGTCTATATCTACTGATCTTGATCCACTGGTATGGATCTAATGTCCTGGATCTGCTGGCCTGGACTTAGTGGTCTGGATCTAATGGTCTGGCTCTACTAGTCTGGATCTAGTGCAGGGGTCACCAATCCTGGTCCTGGAGGGCCGGTGTCCCTGCAGGGTTTAGCTTCATCTTGCCTCAACACACCTGCCTGCATGTTTCAAGTACACCTAGTAAGACCTTGATTAGCTTGTTCAGGTGTGGTTAATTAGGGTTGAAGCTAAAATCTGCAGGACACCGGCCCTCCAGGAACAAGTTTGGTGACCACTGATCTAGTGATTTGGATTTAGTGTTATGGATATAGTGGTATTGATGTACTGGTCTGGACCCAGTGGCTGGATATACTGATCTGGATCTAATGGTCTGGCTTTGCTAGTCTGGATCTACTGGTCAGGATCTAATAGGTCTGGGTTCTAGTGCTTTGGATCTACTAGTATGGATGGTCTGGATCTAGAAGTCGAGATGTAATGGTCTAGATCTAGTGGCCTGGATCTAATGGTCTAAATCTAATGGTCTGGATCTAGTGGTTGAGATGTAACGGTCTGCATCTAAATGTCTGGATCTCCTGGTCTGAATCTAGATGTCTGGGTCTACTGGTCTGGATCTAGTGATCTGAATCTAACGGTCCAGATCTACTGCTCTAGATCTGATGGTCAGGATCTAATGGTCTGAGACTGCTGGTCTGGATCTAATGGTCTGGATCTCCTGGTCTGAATCTAGTTGTCTGGGCCTACTGGTCTGGATCTAGTGATCTGAATCTAACGGTCCAGATCTACTGCTCTAGATCTGATGGTCTGGATCTAATGGTCTGAGGCTGCTGGTCTGGATCTAATGGTCTGGATCTCCTGGTCTGAATCTAGTTGTCTGGGTCTACCGGTCTGGATCTAGTGATCTGAATCTAACGGTCCAGATCTACTGCTCTAGATCTGATGGTCTGGATCTAATGGTCTGAGACTGCTGGTCTGGATCTCCTGGTCTGAATCTAGTTGTCTGGATCTACTGGTCTGGATTCAGTGATCTGAATCTAACGGTCCAGATCTACTGCTCTAGATCTGATGGTCTGGATCTAATGGTCTGAGACTGTTGGTCTGGATTCAATGGTCTGGATCTCCTGGTCTGAATCTAGTTGTCTGGGTCTACTGGTCTGGATCTAGTGATCTGAATCTAACGGTCCAGATCTGATGGTCTGGATCTAATGGTCTGAGACTGCTGGTCTGGATCTCCTGGTCTGAATCTAGTTGTCTGGATCTACTGGTCTAAATCTAGTGATCTGAACCTAATGGTCCAGATCTCCTGCTCTAGATCTAATGGTCAGGATCTAATGGTCTGAGACTGCTGGTCTGGATCTAACGGTTTGGATCTCCTGAAAGAAAGAAACTTGTTCAAGTAATGCAAACGCTGTTCTCCATAATGGCAATGGGTTATAGTACAACTATTTTCATAAAATAGATTTGACAGAACTTTTGTAGCTGCGTGACAAAGTCAAACTGAAGTCAGTTCTAGTTGTGTGTGTCTTCAGTAATTCGTCTTGTTAACAGCAGGTGTTTATCATTAATTCTCAATCACACTCAATTAATCACTTAATTATCTCATTAACTTCATCACCGTCTCTGTGAATCTGTTTCTATCACTGAATAAAAGCATTATTTGAGGGTGCAAAGCTGATGAAAATTCAACGAATTGAAGTTTCCTCCTCTTGACTGTTGAATCAATGTGAATTCAGCGAAGGTCTGCTATCTGGGGTGCAATTGATTGGTTTATTAGGATTGTTGCTATGCTGTTGCTAAGGTGTTTTGTGAGGTTTACTGCATCAGTCTCTCTATTTATTGTGCTCCTTCTTCATTAAAAGTCTGTGGAATGTTCACACGCATGCAAACCACATGCATGTAAATAATTATTAAATGGCGTGTATTTCTGCAGTATAAAGGCTGAGTGTTTCGGCAGATGGCTTCACTGTGAGCGCTGTTGACCTTCAGTTCTGCACTCTTTTAAAGTGGATGCGTCCTGACTGTTGTCCAGGTGATTTTTGCCAGAGACGTTGCAGAATCTTGCATCATGCTCACTGTTGAAAAGCAGACCAAACTGCAAAAGTTGCCCTTCCTCAGAGTTTCTGCACAGATATGCCTTTTTAAATGACAAAATGATTTTATGGAGTAGTTGATTAAAGTGATATGGGAATCACAGTAATAGGGAAAGATGGATGTTTCGAAACCTCGTCAACTTCCTACATAAGCAGAATTTTAAAGCGTCAGATGTGTTGACAAGCAATAGAGTTTAAGAATGCATGTCATTACTTTACAATGCAAACTACACTAAAAATATCCATAAATTAGCAGTTTTCCATTTTTGTGATTCACAAGTGTTTTCTGTTTATTTCAGCTTGTGAATTGCACAATGGGATGTTGATATCCCTTTAAACTATATATATATATATATATATATATATATATATATATATATATATATATATATATATATATATATATATATATATATATATATATATATATATAGAACTCACTTCTTTTAACTTTTAGACGTTGTTGAAAGAAATATCAAGCTTACGTAATGCGATTAAAACGCATAAATAAACGGGAAATAAAAATAAAAACATGCATCCCAAAATATGGAAAACAGTCTGGATCTAATGGTGTGGATCTAGTGTTGTGGATCTAATGGTCTTGAGCTAGTGGTTTGGATCTAGTGATCGGAATCTAATGGTCTGGATCTAGTGGTCTGGATCAATAGTTTGGATTGAGTGGCTTAGATCTAGTGGTTTGGATCTAGTGGTCTGGATCAATAGTCTGAATCGAGTGGTTTAGATCTAGTGGTTTGGTTCTAGTGATCTGGATTTAGTGTCTGGATTTTTTTAGTGTCTGGATCTAATGGTCTGGAGCTATTGGTGTGGATCTAATGGTGTGGATCTACTGTTGTGAATCTAAAGGTCTTGATCTAGTGGTTTGGATCTAGTGGTTGGAATCTAATGGCCTGGATCTAGTGGTCTGGATTGAGTGGTTTGGATCTAGTGGTCTGGTTCTTGTGATCTAAATCTAGTGTCTGGATCTAGTGTCTGGATTTTCTGATCTGGATCTAGTGTTGATGATCTAATGTTGTGGCTTCAGTGTTGTAAATCTAATGGTCTTGATCTAGTGGTTTGGATCTAGTGGTCAGAATAAAATGGTCTGGATCTATTGGTCTGGATCGAGTGGATTAGATCTAGTGATCTGGTTCTAGTGATCTGGATCCAGTGTCTGGATTTTCTGGTGTGGATCTAGTGGTCTGAATCTACTGGTCTGGATCTACTGGTGTGGATCTAATGGTCTGGATCTACTGGTCTGCATCTAGTGAGATAAAAGCTGTTCTAAACCTATACATACCTTACATTCCAGAGTGGTAATGCAACTATACTAACTATTAGTAGTGGTCTGGATCTACTGATCTGTATATACTGGTCTGGATTCTAGTGGACTGGATCTACTGGTATGGATCTACTACTCTGTATTGTAGTGGTATGGATCTAATGCCCTGGATCTAGTGGTTTGATCTAGCGGTCGTAATCTAATGGTCTGGATCTTATGTACTGAATCTGTTGGTTTGGATCTAGTGGTCTGGATCTAATAGTGTGGATCTAGTGTTGTGGATCTAATGGTCTTGATCTAGTGGTCTGGATCTAGTGGTCGTGATCTAATGGTCTGGTTCTAATTTACTGAATCTGTTAGTTTGGATCTAGTGATCTGGATCTATTAGTAGGGATCTAGTGTTGTGGATCCAATGGTCCTGATCTAGTGTTTGATCTAGTAGTCTAAATTTAGAGATCGTAATCTAATGGTCTGGATCTAATGCCCTGGATCTGCTGGTTTGGATCTAGTGGTCTGGATCTAATAGTGTGGATCTAGTGTTGTGGATCTAATGGTCTTGATCTAGTGGTCTGGATCTAGTGGTCGTGATCTAATGGTCTGGTTCTAATGTACTGAATCTGTTAGTTTGGATCTAGTGATCTGGATCTATTAGTAGGGATCTAGTGTTGTGGATCCAATGGTCCTGATCTAGTGTTTGATCTAGTAGTCTAAATTTAGAGATCGTAATCTAATGGTCTGGATCTAATGCCCTGGATCTGCTGGTTTGGATCTAGTGGTCTGGATCTAATAGTGTGGATCTAGTGTTGTGGATCTAATGGTCTTGATCTAGTGGTTTGATCTAGTGGTCTGGAGCTAGTGGTCGTAATCTAATGGTCTGGATCTAATGTCCTGGATCTGCTGGTCTGGATCTAATGGTGTTTATCTAGTGTTGTGGATCTAATGATCTTGAGTGGTTTGGATCTAGTGGCCGGAATCTAATGGCCTGGATAAAGAGGGCAGAATAAACAAGTACTTCTACATAAGACAGAACAATATTGTGCAAGATATTGTGCAAAAGAGATGTTTAAGGTAAGAAGTGCAACATGATTGTGTAGTCCATTACCAGGTAAACATTGTTTTCTATTGTAAGTGATTGTAAGAACAGTTCTGGTGCAAACTGGTGGAAGTGTCTGGGAAAGGGTCAGATGAAAGAGTGTGTTTTCTACAGGTGGTTTCCAGTCCTACTGTTTAACATTCACAGTCCTGTAATTCAGCAGTTCACTTTAATTGAAAGCAGAACACTGCTCATCACCTGTTATTAAGCAGACGTTTGATAGAGGATTTCAGCGACAGAAAACCATTTCACAATTTTTTTTCCCCCGCAGACATTGTGTAGATGAAAGCACGTATGAAGAGGTGCTCATTATTCCCTCCATAAAATGAATAAAACATCTAAAGCAGGAATTAGTGCTGGAACTTTTCAGGTGATTTGTTCATAATCAATTCTAGCAGACTGAGTGTATTCGCAAGTTTTTGGCACATGAATCTGACTGAGAGGACTGGACTCATGTGTCAGGCTTCTGTATGCTTTATAGCTGAAAATATAAATACAATACATCAAATCAATTACAATTTATTTACAAGTCACAATAAAGACAACAGTAGTTGACCACTGTGCTGTACAAAATGTCTGCTAAATAATTAAAAATATTTATGCGAAAATGGCGCAGTGCATAGAGCTCTCGCCTCACAGCAAGGTCACTGGTTCAAGCCCTGGGTGGGTCAGTTGGCATTTCTGTGTGGACTTTGCATGTTCTCCCCGTGTTGGTGTTGATGTGGGTTTCCGCTGGGTGCTCCGGTTGACTTCACAGTACAAACACATGCACAATGGGTGAATTTTAAAAAAGCTAAATTGGTCTTAGTGTATGAGTGTGTGTGCATGTGAGAGTTTGAATGGGTGTTTCCTAATACTGGGTTGCAGCTGGAAGGGCATCTGCTGTGCAAAACATATGCTGGATAAATTGACAGCTCATTCCGCTGTGGTGACCATGATAAATAAAGACACTGAGCCAAAGCAAAATGAATGAAAATCAAAATCAAAACAATATTTGTTGGTACCTTGAGATAAAGTAAACAATGATATTTTTGGGAACTAGCTGAAATAAAAAAAGTTTAAGTTTATTTTAAAATTGTAATGTTATTTGAGCTAATGCTTATTTATTTAAAGTTACAATTTGTTTTTGTGTCATGGATTTAATTTTGCTAATAAATAAATAAATAAATAAATAAATAAATAAATAAATAAATAAATAAATAAATAAATAGTTTATTGTTTCATTTGTTTTTTATTAGTAAAAAAACAGTTTTGGTTACATTAAATTTAGTTAAATGACAAGATTTATTTACATGAGAAAAGGCTACAATAAAAGTGTTTTTTAGATATTATTTGAGTTTAAATTGACTATTTTAAGTAATAAAAATGGTTTTAGCTAATTTAGTTTGTTATTAATAGTTAGATTGATTACACACAAACACACACACACACACACACACACACACACACACACACACACACACACACACACACACACACATATATATATATATATATATATATATATATATATATATATATATATATATATATATATATATATATATATATATATATCCAGTTCTGTCTAGTTCTCAAATCTGATTGGCTGATCTATCAAATCTGATTGGCTGATCTATCTATCTATCTATCTATCTATCTATCTATCTATCTATCTATCTATCTATCTATCTATCTATCTATCTATCTATCTATCTATCTATCTATCTATCTATCTATCTATCAAGTTCTATCTAAGTTCAAGTTGCTTTATTGGAATGACATTTAATACGGTATTGCCAAAGCATTTTAAATATTTAATATATTAACATCATCAAAATAAATAAAAAATAATTAATAATACAGTAAATAAGAAATAAATAACAAAAAACAAATAATATATTTAATAAATATACTAATAATTATAATAATAAAATTAAATAATAGATTATTGAAATAAGATGCATGAATTAACATTAACCATTTATTATGGTGTGTAGAGTGTATGCATATTTTGCAGCTAGTCTAGACGTCAGTTCTATCTATCTCCAAACTCTTATAGTGTATATAATAACAAAACATCTTACACAAATCCCGCTGTCATGTTTCATGTGACCTGCAGGATTTATACACCGTCCTCTTGACTGTACCCTCATACTGTAAATGATCTGTAATGCCAGACGTGTGTTTCAGCTCCAGAAGCCTTAATAAACGAGAGCCGGTGTTTGGCATAAGAGAAAATAATGATAAATTGTCTGGAGCTTTTGGCTCATTTGCCTCAATTTATTCCATTTAGACAGATTTAGCAGCGCGTGCCGCTGTACGAGCATCTGAATCAATATCCATCATCTCAGAAACCTGGAGGATTTTCTCAGCGGAGACTGAAGCAGATGCAGGACTTTATTAGTGCAACTGTACAATACGCAGCATTCATCATCTGCTTCATTCAGGAAAGCATGAGCTGATCTAATGTGTTCATTTACTGAATAAAAGCCATTGATAATGCTGCAGCCAAATGCATGAATGTATGTGTGTGTGTGTGTGTTTGTGTATATATACACACACACACACACACACATATATATATATATATATGTATATACGTATAGACACAAGTTCTGTCTGGTTCTTGAATCTGATTGGCTGATAGCTGTGCAATATTCTGCAATATCAGCACCCAAATGACAAGCAGAGGAATAGACTCACTTCAGAGAAATATTGCAGCTGTTGGACAACATAATGTACATTTGAGGCATTTTTAGGAGAGAATGTAGTTGTTTAGATTGCGACTATGCAGTTTATTTCTAAGGATGGTGCCTATTTTACATATTCAGCATGATAGTGATAGAATCTTTAATAGATTCAGCACGTTGGCGGCTATTGGCAGAGTGAAGAAATTGACGGTTGATGTTCCGCCACAAGATGGCGACAGAGACAGCATTATAAGTCCTTTGGTAAGGAAAACGTGGAGAAAAACGTTTCTCTAATGATTTGATCTGCTGTTGTTAAAAAATGTATGCTGAGGTTTTCTCCCTAAGGGCTTATTATGCTGTCTCTGTCGCCGTCTTGTGGCGGAGCATCAACCATCTCTTCCATCTCTCAACCATTTCTTTGCTTTGCATGCTGATAGCCAAGTAGATAGACAACTACATCCTCACCTTAAAAGGCCTCAACAGTACATTATGCTGTCAAACAGCTGCAATATTTTTCTGCAGTCAGTCTATTCCGCTGCTTGTCATGTGGATGAAGTAAAACACAAGGGTGAAGAGGCTGTACGAGTGCTGATATTGCAGAATATTGCACAACTAGATAGATAGATAGATAGATAGATAGATAGATAGATAGATAGATAGATAGATAGATAGATAGATAGATAGATAGATAGATAGATAGATAGATAGATAGATAGACAACTAGATAGATAGATAGATAGATAGATAGATAGATAGATAGATAGATAGATAGATAGATAGATAGATAGATAGATAGATAGATAGATAGATAGATAGATAGATAGATAGATAGATAGATAGATAGATAGACAACTAGATAGATAGATAGATAGATAGATAGATAGATAGATAGATAGATAGATAGATAGATAGATAGATAGATAGATAGATAGATAGATAGATAGATAGATAGATAGATAGATAGACAACTAGATAGATAGACAACTAGATAGATAGATAGATAGATAGATAGATAGATAGATAGATAGATAGATAGATAGATAGATAGATAGATAGATAGATAGATAGATAGATAGATAGATAGATAGATAGATAGATAGATAGATAGATAGATCGGTTGGTCAGTCGATAGATAGATAGGCTAGATGGATAGACGGACAGTCGGAAAGATGGACGGACAGGCAGGCAGGCAGACAGATAGACAGACACATTGATTATGTCCGTATTTTTCCAAATTTTGCAATGAAACAGTAGCATTAAGTGCAGTTTTTTTTCATTCACGTTTTGATAATTTTGTGTTTTTTTTAATTAAAATAACAGAATTATGCCTACAACATAGTGCTTATATAAAAATGTAAAATTTTTTATTGTCAACTATCTTAAATTAAATAATTTCAAAAATAAAGTTTTGAAAGCAACACACAGGGAGAAAGAGAGATTTTTTTTCTGTTACTGTTTTGTTTGTTTTATTTTATTCTAATTAGATTCAGTAAACTATTAGAAATCCTTTGGACTTCAGTACTCAATAATGGCCAGCAGAGGGACTAAGAGCACCATAAACACAGCAGCACTACACGCAGATCCATTCCCAACAGCCATTTTTATTTTTATTTTTTTACAACTATTTTATTTAAAGAACTTTAAAGTGATCATCAGTTTGTTTAAACAAAATAGTGTGATGCACATTTTTGCAATCAAATAGATATGGAAAGCAAAAGTTTATTTTAATGCCGATAAATAACATTACTTGACACTTCACAAACACTGGGTTTATATGTTTAGCTTTGAGTTGGAAAAGGTTTGGATCGAGAGATCGTATCTGGATTCATTTAATAGCTTATGCATTTAGATCAGTTTTGATCAGACTGTCTTAATCAAAATGACAAAAATAGTATATATAAGACATTACAAATGATTTGAAATATTTTAATAGCAAGGCAACACTAGCACTGACAGCGAACATTCAGTATTGATTCAGTGTCTTTCTTTCTTTATTTTACAATCAGAATAATTAAAGCTTTTATAAATATGAGACTTGTTTAATGCACTGATGATTGTATGTATCTGTAAGGTTATCATTAAAAGTCTGAACAGTGGCTGTTTGTAGCCATTATCCATGTAGCTAATGATAATAAAGAAGAAGAAAAGCATCAAATGGGTTGATCAAGCGAATAAAATGCGGTTTTGATTATATCATTTATTTAATTTGATTTGTTCTGGTGTCTGCTGTTGTACCGGACTGAACCACTGGGTGTCACTATAGTCTAATAAACTGATCCACCACCGCTTGTAATGAAGATCCATCCGGAAGAGTTTTAAACTTGTTTACCAACACAACAGAAGCTGGATGGAGAGTGCATGTATCCTTTTACAGCTGTTTATGTTGGATTTGTTTTACACAATTCACAGGGGAAATAATTCAATTAAATAACTAAAGTGTTCGGGTGGAAACAAGTGCAGCTGTTTTCTTTTTCTCTGTTAAATTCCTTGATCAAATTCTGATCGCTTTTTTGCCCTTATATATTAAATTGATTTATTGCTCTGTATATAAAAACATGTTCTCTGTAAAGTTAATGTATTTTAACTTTTAGATAAAGCTATGTGTATTAGCCCGGTGGCTCAGTGGTTAGCACTTTTACCTCACAGCAAGAAGATCACTCACTAGTTCGAGACGAGTCCCTGCTGGGCCAGTTGGCATTTGTTATCCCCGTGTTGGCCTGGTTTTGTTCCTGGTGCTCCGGTTTCCCCCACAGTCCAAAGACATGCGCTATTGGGGAATTGGATAAACTAAATTGGCTGTAGTGTATGAGTGTAAATTATTGTGTATGAGTGTTTCCCAGAGGCGCAAACAGGGGTTATGCACTATATGCGGCGCATAGGGGCGCCATTGTGCCAAAACAATTTTTGAAAAAATCCTTACTAAAAGTTTCAAATGATCAAAATAAATAAATACTATTTGTTCAGAAGGTTTATTTAGCATTTTATACGAGTATAATATTGTATTAATATTGTAATATTGTAAAAATCATACCACCCTTCCTCCCCATGTGAACAAATAATAATAATAATAATAATATTTGGATAAAAAAAATTCCCCTATATAAATTGTATAACGGTTATAACGTCTCTTAAACCTGTTAAAACTCACACATGAAGAAATAGTCACATTTTTTGAACCTGAAATATTAAATTAATCCTTCTATCAAGATTTCAAACCCCACTGAACTGAGCTAAACTGAACTGAACTTAAACACTAAAAACTGAACCACCCTGATCCAGTTACTATGACCATTTATGTGAAGCTGCTTTGACACAATCTACATTGTAAAAGCGCTATACAAATAAAGCTGAATTGAATTGAAAAAAAAAAGAAAGATCCATTTTATACCATATACACGTTTTTATAAATTTATTATGTATCATACTGATACATCCGTCCCTTTGGTAATATTTTTTGCTCAAAAATATTTTAATTTTACTTACAAAAAAGTTTGCCCATAACATTTTGATAAAACAGAACAGTATTTCACACTCTAAAAAAACAGAGGGTTTAAAAACTGCCAAAAATTGTGTTGTTTTTAACCCTACTGCTATGGGACAGAACACATCAGGGGTTAAATTAACCCAAGTAATTGGGTTATTATTTTTAACCCCATAAATGGGTTGTTTTTCTACCCAATCATTTTTACTTAAGTAATAGGTTAATTTGATCCAAAAATGCCTGCGAATTATGACCCAGCAATTGTGTTGCTTTGACTCTGCATCACTGAAGTATGGTGGGGGATGTGCAGCTTTAATTACAGGTGTATAAAAGGTGCTAGTAAATTGTTTTTTTTAATTCAGAAAGGTCTGACTAAGGGCTGCTATGAGCATAAATCTAATTTTAATCATCTGAAAACACAAGGAAGCTGTGTTTATGTTAACACTATTTTCATTGCATTTAAACGCTGACTTTAACTGTATGTATATATATATATATATATATATATATATATATATATATATATATATATATATATATATATATATATAATTATTATTATTTTTTTACAATTTACAAAGGACAACAATTGGGTTTGTCCATATTTTACTTAATAGGGTATATGCCGAGCTAGAGCTGTACCCATGCTGATACACTTCCGGTGACCTGTTATTGTGAACTTTTTTCCATTTTATACGGTTCCTTATACAGCATTGATGTTGTAATGTCATTAAAATACATTCAGTTAAATAAACATTAGCATTTATTTAGTTGCTCAAGCATAAAACGAGACAAAAAGCCGTTTACTAGCACGCGCCCGTCAGAATCGGCAGGCTAACGCAGAAGCTCCATTGAATATACTGGAGTAAAAAAAAATGCTCATATATTAAAGATATGGCGGGGGAAATGTAATTTAATGCAGTGCTTCTTGTACAATCTGAGACCCACTTTAAATCGGATATCACTCAGCTAGTGGAGATCACTGATTTTTTTACGAAAACAGACCTTAAACGCATCGGATTTTGCATTGGCATT
The DNA here is from genome assembly GCF_052040795.2 of Danio rerio. Lineage (NCBI taxonomy): Eukaryota > Metazoa > Chordata > Actinopteri > Cypriniformes > Danionidae > Danio > Danio rerio. The sequence continues at coordinate 4,003,016 of NC_141021.1, read as the reverse complement.
TAATTCGCCGGAAGCGCTTAACCCAGGTTAATGGCAAATAAAATGTCCTATTAGCATGCTGCGGCATATACCCTATATGGATTAAAGTAATTCAGCATTTTTGGTCTAGAAAGAGCATACGTATGAGAGCTTCTAAAGGTTTTCATGGAACAACAAATGCCATTAAAGAAACATTTTTTAGTCTTTTTTTGTAGCAGTTGTTTTGGATTGATCTGCCTGTGTGTGTTCATGTGTGTGTGTGTTCGTACGGAGATGAACAGGCGAGGTGAGTCTGCCTGACCCCGGGTCACCAACACTGACAAATCCTGGCCTTGCTTTTCAAGACAAACAAAAAAAAATTGCCTGGCCCCTGAAGTGGGAGGAGTCTGCTGCCATTTTAACAGAAGGACAGAGAGAGAGAGAGAGAGAGAGAGAGAATCAAAATAGAAGAAAAAAGCGGGTCCTTCTTCTTCCTGCTTGTCGATTGTTCTTCACTCTCTCGCAGGATTTCAGAACTTCCTCCTTCTCTATCCTCCATTTCCTCCGTGCACTCTCAGATGCAATCTCAATCCAAATTGCAGCAATTCTCTCTCTCTCTCCTATATTTTGTCACTCTTGATCAAGTCTCAGAACTACACTCATTTTTATTTTCATCCCTCAGCTGCTTTCCAGGTCTCTGAGCTTCATCACATCCACCCTCTTTCCCCTCCCTCCCTAGAGGAATTGCATCTTTTGTCCGGAGACGCAGGGAACGGGGTGTTGACCAGAGGCAGTGTGACCCCCGCGTCCGTCAGGCCCCAAAAACTGCCCCCATTGAGCAGAAGAGGCCTGTGTTTGGGATGGGATGGGGGTTGGGAAGGTTACAAGCCAGCGATCAAGCACAAGACCTGCCCCGCAGCTCACTCCAACTCAACACACTTTCAGGAACAAAGAGGGAAAAACATGCACATTTTCTGCTCCCTCAAAAGACACTCCAGCTCCGCTCTTCAAGTTAACATGAACACATTCTGCCTGAACAATGCAGCAGATGCACATCATGGAGATCAGGGGTTCAGTCTCTCTTACAGTGGCATCTGCTAAAGTTGCAATTAGCTGAAAACTGAAAATAAATATTGTTGCAAACACTTTCTTTCTCAATGCAATTCAGTAACTGCTTTATTGGTATGACAAATGTTATAAATGTATTGCCAAGTAAAGGAATAATATATATATATATATATATATATATATATATATATATATATATATATATATATATATATATATATATATATATATATATATATGTGTGTGTGTGTGTATGTATATATATATATAAAAACATAGTAACCACAGTAAATAGTAGTAGTAAAAGACAATAATTATATAATAATAATAATAAATCCGATTAAACTGTACGTTTAACAAACAACATTTTAGGATAAAATAATATACTTAATTGTACTTAAATAGAAATAGAATTATGCAAAAGTATTGTAATGAGATATGCACAGTGTTTGATTAGTTTTTACAATAGTTTGCATGAACACTTTGCATATGCCGGACTTTTGCCAGCTCACGTGTGTAGTGGAAAGCAAACGCCAAAGCATGCAGATATCAATAATGAAAATGTGTTTATCAGAAAATGCTTACCAATTGTTTATCAAAAGTGCCTTAAATGTTTAATTTACAATACCTATAGTTTATATATATATATATATATATATATATATATATATATATATATATATATATATATATATATATATATATTTTTTTAACATAGTAACCACAGTAAATAGTAGTAGTAAAAGACAATAATTATATAATAATAACAAATAATAATAAATCAGAATAAACTTTACATTTAACAAACAACATTTTAGGATAAAACAGTAATAATAATAATAATATTTAATCAGTATATTTATAACGATTTATTTATAATGATCTAGATGTCTCTCTCTACTACATTTCAAAAGTATTGCAAATGTATCTTCCTTATTGTATCTATTGCTTTCTCTCTTTCTCTACATTTGGTATAATAATGCAAGCTAAAAACCACAAATATTATTGCAGACAATTTCTCTCTCTCTATGTTTTCCTCTACATAAACTAGTTGAAAATACATAAATATATATGTATAGATGGATAAAATCTGTCTGTCTGTCTATCTCAGGGTGTCCATAGGGTCTTAAAAATTAAAAGTTGATAAATCAATGTAGAGAAATGTACGGCCCTTAAAAATGTATTTAAGTCTTAAATGGTATTTTGCAAGGTATTAAATTTGATATAATTTTTGAATATGCAATGTATGGTTATATACTAAAGTTTTATTTAAATATACTGCAAGTTAAAATCTTACCAGTGTCTGTTTGTCTGTCTGTCTGTCTGTCTGTCTGTCTGTCTGTCTGTCTCTCTATCTATCTATCTATCTATCTATCTATCTATCTATCTATCTATCTATCTATCTATCTATCTATCTATCTATCTATCTATCTATCTATCTATCTATCTATCTATCTATCTATCTATCTATCTACCTATCTATCTATCTATCTATCTATCTATCTATCTATCTATCTATCTATCTATCTATCTATCTATCTATCTATCTATCTATCTATCTATCTATCTACCTATCTATCTATCTATCTATCTATCTATCTATCTATCTATCTATCTATCTATCTATCTATCTATCTATCTATCTATCTATCTATCTATCTAATTATCTGTCTGTCTGTCTGTCTGTCTATCAATATCCAATATCATTTCAAAATCTATGGTTTATCTAAAGTCTATTGATTTCTTTCTTAGTGTCATCTGCAAAAGTTGCAATAAACTGAAAACACCAAAATTAATATTATTGAATACAATTTTTCTCTCTCTGTCTAAATTGATAGTAAATACAATTCAAATATTATTCCAAAATTTACTTATAATAGTACTTCATGTACCACACGTACACATTAACAGATGTGTCTGTCTGTCTCTCGTGGTAAAAAGCATCAAATATTACTCTGATATTTTTAAGTCTTATATTTATAACAGAAAACAGATGCTTATTTATTGTAATGCACGTATTTCTAATCACAAGCTTAATATAATTTCCTATTTAAAAAGTGGAATAGCCTACAAGTTATGTTACTTATATTACTCATCTTTTTAAATATATTTTCTTATAATTGACATTTTATATATATATATATATATATATATATATATATATATATATATATATATATATATATATATATATATATATATATATATATATATATATACAAATCTTTGCACATTGTCATTTACATTTGTTATGCTACACTCTCAGAAAAAAAAGTACACGGTGCTACAAATATTGTTCCTTAAGGAACAGTATTGTAATTTTGTAAAAGTTGTACCTTATATGGTACAGAAAAGTCCTCTTATGATACTGTTCTGTAGCTTTTATAAAATTGAAATGAAGGTACACAATTGTTCTTATAAAAAAGATACGTAAGTGTTGGGCAACACCTTTATTACAATATCTATGACAATAAATATTACTGGAAAGGCAAAGCGATTTTTATTTTCTATAATACAAAACAACTGATAAAACAAAACTGTAGGTATTGTAAACTAAAGATTTAAGGCACTTTTAATAAACATTTGGTAAGCATTTTCTGATAAACACATTTTCATTATTGATATCTGCATGCTTTGGCGTTTGCTTTCCACTACACACGTGAGCTGGCAAAAGTCCGGCATATGCAAAGTGTTCATGCAGACATTAAACTATTGTAAAAACTAATCAAACACTGTGCATATCTCATTACAATACTTTTGCATAATTCTATTTCTATTTAAGTACAATTAAGTAAGTTAAATTAACTTTTAAGTGATTACAAAGGTGCTGTGTGAAAATTTGAGAAGACAAATATTTAATATTGTACATGGGAGAATGTGCTTCGGTAACATTTTTGTGAAAAGTGTCATGAAATGTTTAGCAAAAAATAGATCTTTTGACACAAAAGAAACTTGTGTAAACTGAAACGTTGTTTAAAAATGTATTTGATGTTTTATATTTACTGAAAATAAATTGACGCATTTTGGATGAAGCAAAATGTCTTTAAATCATCCCTGAAGGAACACATTTGACACTGTTAAGGTACAAAGTGTCTTGCCACTGTAGTGTACATTCATGGTTAAGGTACAATATGGGATCAGCAGCTTTAAAAACCAATGGTAAATTTAGGTTTTACATGGTACAAATCATGTTCTTAAATGTACAAAATGCAATGGTACAAATTAGATTCTTTGTCTTAAGGTGCAATTCTGTTCCATAAAAAAGGTTTGTACCTTCTTTGATACAACATTGTACCATCATTTCTGAGAGTGTATGCACAATAGTTAATTAGTTTTTTTATCATGTTTTTAATTTACTGATAAACAAAGCAATATCTATCTATCTGTCTGTCTATCTATGTATCTATCTATCATCTCTATCATCTATCTATCTGTCTGTCTATCTATGTATTTATCTTGTAAAAAAATCCCTAAATATTATGCTCATTTATATTTATAACAGAAAACAGATGCTGATTTATTGTAATGCATGAATTTCTGATGACATGCTCTAAATATAATTTTATATTTAAAAGCAGAATAACCTATGTTTACAAATATCTGCACATTGTGAATTTAATATTTTCTAATTTTAAATTTATCCCCCCAATTTTATGCTAGGCATAATTTCTTAATCAAAAGAAAACTGTAATTAATCATTTAAATATGAGAGCAGAAATTGTTTTAACTTCAGAAAAAAGGGGAATAATGTGGTAAATTTCGTAACATATTAGTTTTATATCATGTTTTGAATTTACTGACAAACAAAACAATATATGTCTGTCTGCCTGCTTATCTATCTATCTATCTATCTATCTATCTATCTATCTATCTATCTATCTATCTATCTATCTATCTATCTATCTATCTATCTAAAATGCTCACATTTTTTTAAATCTTATATTTATAACAGAAAACAGATGCTTATTTGTTGTAATGCATGTATTTCTTTATCATGCTATAAGTATAATTTCATATTTAAAAAGCAGAATAATCAACAAGATCTATTACTCATCTTTAAAATACATTTTATAATTGATATTTAAAAATAAAACAAAATACAGTGTTATCTATTGATCATGGTTGTAATAAATCTAATTGTCTGTCTCTCTGTATATATATATATATATATATAGAGAGAGAGAGAGAGAGAGAGAGAGAGAGAGAGAGAGAGCGAGAGAGAGACAGACAGATAGATAGAGAGATAGATATACAAATCTATGCATATTTCCAATTTAATATTTTCAAAAATATATATATATATATATATATATATATATATATATATATATATATATATATATATATATATATATATATATATTTATATATATGTTCCCGCTAACTTTAAGCTATGCATAATTTCTTCATCAACTGATAATAGTAATTAATCATTTAATTAAAAAAGGAGCAGAAATTGTATTAACTTCATATAAAAGTGAATAGTAGTAAAGTTTGTTACTGGTTCAAAACAGATATTAGTTTTATTTGATGTTATGAATTTTCTGACAAACAAAAAATAATACTTCATGAGAAAGTTATATTCTTTACATTACACATTTTAGTAATAATTGTATGATTTACGCAAATATATTAACCCATTTCTCTTTAAAGGAATTGCGCACTGAAATACTTTCATTCAACATGATTTGTAATAAATTATCTATATTAGTGTTTATATTTTGCTATAAAAAAACGTATTGTCCACTTTTTTATGATTATCATTTAAATTAAACAAGTGTGCTACCGCAGATCATGAGACTTTCAGATTCAGATTTATACTATTGTTATTATTTATTGCCTGACTAATGAGCGCTCGTGCCTGTTTGCTTTTTTCCCTACGCCTAGGCTTTCTCTTCGATTGGTTGGAGGGCTAAAGATCGGAAGTAGTTTATTTATGCTAATGAAGGAGTTGGGGGTTGTAGATATTTACGTTCAACGGGAGCCGCCCTTCATTCACCCACATGGTTCAAGGCAGGTCGCCTTCGCGCCACTTTTGCAATTTTACTATGATTAAGAAAGTCGTTTCAGGAGAAGTTTCACTTTGCGTCGGATGCGCGCCGCGTGTGTTACATACGACCGCGCTCCACTTTTAAGTTTACGCACCAGTTTCGCAGATTTGTCCAGAGCAGTGGCTGTAAACGGCAAGTGAGTGAAGATGGTGGATTTCACTGGTGAGTGTCTTACTGTGCGTTATTGACTAGGAACCTGTTGTTAATTTTTCCTCGCTTCTAGTCTCACGGACTCCATCGCGTTTTCCCGCTTAAACGCATACGAGGTGATTTGCGCGCATGATTTCGTAACTCCGCAAGCGACAACGATGGTGATACAAACAATGTAGTAAGTGGCGCATGGTAGTCCTCTCCACCTCCATAGTTGGGGAGAATGTGGGAGATTTGAAAAGCATGCGTGCTGCATTGCAACTACCAACTATTTTATTTCGCCGCACGCCTGCGCGATACGCTTGAATCAGCCTCGTAGACGCGCGTCGGCGTGCCGGGATGCGAATTAAGTTGTTTTTCGACTTGTGGAGTGATGTTTTCGCCTTGTGTTGAGCGTGCGAGTTAAAGTGCCTCCAGAACAAAGCAGTAGCACATGGGGGGACGCGTAGGCCGCGCGCGCACTGGCTAGCTTAGCAACGGCGCGCTGCACAAAAACATCCCCCTTTTTTGGCCATCACTTTCTGCTTTGACTGTGAAGTTACGCGTGGAATGTTTGAATTACTAAACCTGATAATTCACACAAAGAGCACCTCCGTTTTTCAACAATTGTTGTTGATTTCAGTATAGGGGATGGATTGAGCTAGCTTACGCTAGCCGTTGCAGTTAAACTGTTTACTAGCTAGTTTCACTCTTTGTGCAAGTATCATGAGCTCGTCGCTCGTTGACGTAAATGCATGGTTGATTTCATAAATTCAATGTGTACATGTTTAAGGCGGAATTCTAGCACGTTAGCTTAGCATTAGCAGCTATCGATGTCCTCGGCTGCACGCGAACGCACCACCGCGCTACTTTATTCCCACACCCGTTTCGTTGTTTCTACCTGTTTGACATGTGCAACTTATTGTTGTCTAACTGAGTAGTTTTAAAGCGAAGAATGATCCGGTTGGTGAACTCAACGGCGCCATGTTAGTGCAGATTGTTTCGGGCTGGGGGGGGAGGGGTGAACGGGGAGCGCCTCTCTGCGCATGCGCCACACAGACGGACGGCGCGGTCCGCAGGCTGCGCAATTCATTCACTCGCTCAACTCTAGTTCTCATAACTTGGAAATTAATAGTGAAACGCACCTTCAGAATGGAATGAGCGAACTAGGTAACGGTGGTTTGGTGGAGTTTGTTTTTAATGGCCGCTAAACCGTCACATTTGGACATGGATAGTACCGCAGTGCCCGTGTGACATGTGCTTTGCCATGAGGCCCTCGCTTTTGTAGTATAGAAAGTCAACCCCATGTACCATCAATATCTATTGTATTTGAATAATTCTACAGGTAACAAACTAACTCAAATATTTCTCCCCTTCCCCCTCTCAGAATTCCCAGGAAAGATGGGAGTAGTTGCACGCAAGTTGGACTTTCTTGAGTGGACTTGGTTGGTGTCAATGTATTGTCAAAGTGCTTACAGTGCAGGTAGTATTATGGAATATCTACTGCAGTGGAGGCACTTCTAGCAATACACTTGACCATTTTAACCTTCCTCCAGGCATCCTTCGGCAAGACACCCAACCTAACGGCTTTGTGCTAAGGTGCATCTAGTGCAGATAGTGAAGTAGACTAGCACCTACTGCCCTAAGTGCTCCTTCTGGCACGAGGGTCTGTGACTTGCATCCATATATATTTGTGTCTGTGTGTGTTTATGTAATTTTTCCCCTCATTTTTTCTTTTGGTGCAGTTCTCTGCTAGTTTTGCATAGTTGCACTACAAGAAAACGGGAGTTGTGCAAATCTATGCAAAACTGATGGTGGCCTGCTGCTTCTCCACGATTCCCATGTTTTGATTTTGTAAAATCAAAGTTTCTCGATTAATCGCCGTCCCCCCCAGCCCCTTCATATTTTTCTCTCCCCTTCTTAAATAAATCTCCTAATGTTGCAGTTGTGTTAGAGTTTCAGCAGTGCTAAAGTGCTTATAGTGCAGGTAGTATTTCTGTCATCTACTGCAGTGTGAGCACTTGAAGTACTTCTAGCTTAATGCGTCTGGGATCCGAAGATTTCTGCTAGAAATCCTGAGGTCTGCGTGCGCTATTTGACCTTGCTGGACCCCCGGTCAGTTTTGCTGGTTTGCATTCAGCTTTTAAGACTGTGCGCTGTGCAAATCCATGCAAAACTGATTGTGGCAGCACACTTCTTAAGCACTTGTTTTTGGAGTCGTTTGGTCCCTTTCTGCGCAGGTTGGGATTGGTAGCAATGCTGTGTGTTTTGAAGGTATTGCACTTGTCCCGGCCTGTAAAGGATTGTGGAGATTGTACCCCACAAATATTTTTATTTTCCATTTCATTTGCCATTCGTTATTTTTCATTATTCATTTAAGCATTTTTTTTTTTTTTGAGAATTACTTTTATAAACACCTTGATACTGTGATTTGAATGAATGCAAAAGCTTGTCAATAAAATATTGCGATGCATCATCTTTGTTTCATTTATTATCTTAACACTGTAATTTTTACACCATGCAAGGCATGATTAACATTTAGACACTTGTTTGCTATGCTGTTAAGTGTGTTAATGACTTGGGTTTTATTAAACCAACATAATCGGACAAATCAACATAGTCTATCAGCTGCTCTTCAGATTTATCAAATCCAATTATAAAAATGCAGAGTAAGCCGAGTAATCTAGCATCCCTTTAAGTACACATGCTTAATGCAGAGGGGTGGTCTTAATCCCTATATTGTAGTGTGTATAAATGGTACTTGTACAAGTAAAGCTTTTAAAATTATGTTGATTAGGAAAGTGGTTTAAAAAATGTACAATATCTTGAATTCTGTGTTCACTGCTGAAGTTTTGTCTAATGGTTGACTACCATGGTGTTCAGCTGCTGTGCATTGGAATGTTGGGAGGTTTGCTGTAGCCCTGTGTAAAGATGAACAGTACATTCATTTTTATAGTGAAAGCATGTTCTCTAAGTTTAAAATAAATTTGTTGTTAGTCCATAGGGAAGTACAGCCAATCTCTATTCAAATCAAAACCTTTGAGTCTTATCACTTTATTATTATTATTATTATTATTTTTTTTTTTTTATTGGTGTTTAAGACAACATATCTTAGTATACAATACAACAGGAAAGTTACAGACTCATATTTTCCCTCTGTCCTCTCAAAATAAAATATATTAATTATAAACAAACATGTCCTCTGAAAGGTAAATAATAAAAATAAAATAATTAAAATATACATATAAAAAATTATATATATATATATATATATATATATATATATATATATTATTTTTTTAAGTAAGCAAGTTTTTATTAAAATGGCAAAAAAAAAAAAACATTTAAAAAGTTCACATTGTGTATATATATCCACTTAATTACTGTGTATTAGATCTGATATCAACTGAACAGGGTAAGCCTTTGACATAGTCTAAAACAGGGTTCCAGGTCTTGTAAAAAGATTTTGGAAATACTGTAAGTAAACATTAATTTCTTAAGGTTTATGTAACTTAAGATTTGAGTCATCACTTTATATAGTTTATTATAATGCTTACTAAAATATTACAGTGACAATAGCTGAAATTATTATTGATATTTAAGTGATAATCTTAGGGTAATATCAAGGCTAAAGATCTCTGAAGTCTTCGTTAATAGTTTCAGTTCATTGTTTTATGTTTTTAAGAAACTTGACATCAGTCAAACCAAAACAAGTTGTTACCTGCAGTGTCAGTAAATGTCAAATAGATGGGGCTGTTGCAGCTCATTTGGGAGAGATGCTCGCATTGTCTGCTGAAGGTGTTTTATTTCCAGTAATTTATCTCCACTGTTTTTAGTAATCTATTTAATAAAAATATAAATTAACATCGCTAAAAATTAATTGGAATTACCCCCGCTAACTTCTATTAAACTTTCCATATGCAACAGGCTTTCAGTTTCGGAGGCCCGTTCGTTGTAGTGGGTGAAACTTATTTTGTGTATGTGTGTTTGTGTGAAAGTAACAGTGTGAGGTTTCCAATGTATAATTCTACAAAACTTTGCTTGATAATTTGCATAGCCTACTACTCTCCTGGAGTAGCAGCTATTCAAAATCAGTAATCAGGGTCTATATACAGGCGATTTGTGAGGTACAAGCGATTAATCCGACCGCAACGGGAATCTTCAAACTGTTGCCATGGTTACCACCTGAAGCTAACGCGATTTGTGTTAGCGACCATAACATTTTAGTAATAAATGTTAACTTTTAGTACTCTCAAATAAGTTCTGTAAATATAGCTGAGGGTCAAATTTAGGAAGGATGTACTAGGAAAAAAAAACTGCTCCTAAAATACTCGTAACGTTATACCAGTGCTAGTTGTGCTGTTGTAGTGTTCGCAGTTGGACCAGGCTAACGTTAATGATTCCGCCCATTGGCTCCTGACAGCTCCGTCTTTCAGCAGCGCATTCACTGCGCTCTTTTTGAAGGTCCTGTGTGAAACACTCAGTGTGTGTGTGATGTACAATCACTTCTGTATATGTCTCTTCACCTAAAATCAACCGGAGGTTTTCACCAGAAGTTTTCCGAGGGCAAATCAACGCGCGTTTTCCTTCAGCGGACATCATATTTCTCAACTGGTCAGCTTCTGGAGATGGAAATGGCGATCCGTGGAATTTTGTTTTATACATTTTTTGCGGTTTTCACAGATGTCTGTCAGGGGACTTTAATGGACTGCGAAGAAGTGCGTAAAGTTTTTCAGTTGAAACAAATCGGACCTGCAAAATCAATACCTGACACGCCGAGAACAGGTAAGAATGTGATGTGCTGGATAACATAACATAGGTTTTCTAGCCGGTTGGTTTTGTTTTCATCACACTTGATTGCTAAACGTTTAATATTAGCCTACAAAGTACCTGAAACAAACCTGACACTTTGCGTTATCAGGTTTTTGTTTGTATGACAAAAAAAAAAATCCCGTCCAAAAATTGTAGATATTTTTCTGAGGCGGAAGTCTTGAAGAGTGATATCATAACTAAAGCTGATCGACATTCAAACTAGCAAAACCTGCTGTTTTTCTCGTATACATACACTTACACTTGTACGATATTGAATTAAAATATTTAATCGTCTGATATATGAACTTCAAAATGAGGCTATCAAGACGTTTCACAGAATCATGCCCTGGGGGCGCGTTTACCGGCTTTGAGGTAACGTTAAAGGGGTAGTTCACCCAAAACTGAAAATGCAGATATTTACTCAGTCATTTAATCATTTACTTACTTGTAACAAACCTGTTTAATTCAATTGAATTAATTTTCTTCTGTTGAACATGAAAGAAGATATTTTGAAAAATGTTGGAAACTTAAAAACACTAACTTCCATAGTAGTTTCAGAATGTTTTAAGGTTGTTTTCAGATACGATTGAGACCAGAAGTTAATGAAAATGATTTATTAAATTTACCATTAATTGCATTTTATTAACATCTACCCCAACCCCAACTCTAAACCGAATCGTCACAGTAAAGTAAAAACAGTAGTTACGGAGTATTATTTGTTTTTTCGTCACCTTAGAATTGTATCAGATATTTTTTTCAAAATTGAGTTATTGACAAATTGTTATTAAATGACAGCTTATTTACATTATGGGATGTTTTTTAATATAAGTTTTTTTTTTTTTTTACATTTTAAGACATTTTATGTGAAAAACAAATGTCGCACACATACTGATTGCTATATAGAATGCAAAAACTTTGAAGCTCAATGTCTCAAAATCATTCAGAACGCAGATAGAAGCTTATAATTCCAAGATAACGATTTATAAAATTACCCTGTAAAACACTACCACCACAGTACAGTAAAAATATTAATTATTGTTAGTGAAATCTGCTGTTTTTCTTGTACACTTACAAGTAGGCTATATTAGTAGGCTACCCTGTACGATATTGACCTAAAATATTTAATCGCTTGATATATGAACTTCAAAATATTGCTGTTTCACAGAATTATACCCTGGGGGCACGTTTACCAGCTTTGAGGTAATGTCAACGTTAAAGGGATAATAGCTGTACAAGTTTTTATTCTTCTGTTGAAGACAAAAGAAGATAATTTGAAAAATGTTGGAAACTTGTAAACATTGACTTCCATAGTAGTTTCAGAATGTTTTCAGGTTGTTGCTAGATCAGATACAGTTGCAGCCAGAAGTTAAAGATAATTATTTATTCACAAAATTTTCATTAATTGTATTTTAATAGAGTCTACCCATACCCCAACGCTAAACCCAACCGTCACGTTGTGGTAAAAACAGTAGTTTCATGCTATTATTTTAAGTATTATTTAGGTTATTTATTAAATTACCCAATAAATTGTATTTTTTAACATCTTTCCCTACCCTGACCCGAAACCCATCACACAGTACTGTAAAAAATATTAATTATTGTTAGTAAAACGTGCTGTTTTTCTTGTACACACTTATAAGTAGGCTATATTAGTAGGCTACCTTGTACGATATTGAGCAAAAATATTTATTCGCTTAATTTATGAACTTCAAATTGACGCTATCAAGACGTTTCACAGAATTATACCCTGGGCGCACGTTAACTGGCTTTGAGGTAACGTTAAAGGGATAATTCACCCAAAACTGAAAATGCAGTCATTTACTCAACCTTTACTTGTCACAAAGCTGTTTAAGTTTTTTGTTCTTCTGTTGAACACGAAAGAAGATATTTTGAAAAATGTTGGAAACTTGTAAACATTGAGTAGTTTCAGAATGTTTTCAGGTTGTTGCTAGATCAAGTTGCGCCCAGAAGTTAACTAAAATGATTTATATTATTTATTAACTTTTTATTAATTGCATTTTAAACCCAATTGAACCCAACCATCACAATAGCATAAAAATAGTACTTGTACTGATTATTGTGTATGTTATTTATTAAATTACCCAATGAATTGTTTATTTTAATGTCTACCCCTACCCTAAAGCCCGTTTCACATGGGGCTTCAGCAATGGCGTAGCTTCCCAACCTTCAGCAAATTGAGAAGTTACCAACTTCAGCAGCGAGCAACGCCACTAAAGCGATGCCGACGGGTCTACAATGCAGTTTGGCAATGCCTGACGTCACCTATTTAAAATAAATGGAAAGCATTGATGCTTTAATCGGGTGTAACCCTAAACCCAATCATCACAATACTATAAAAATATTAATTATTGTTACACAGTGTCATATAAAATGATGCTATATTGATCAAATATCCGCAGCGGTATCCCATCTAGAATTGATTTGAATTAACTTTTTATATGGCGACGCAGTGGCGCAGTGGGTAGCATGTTCGCCTCACAGCAAGAAGGTCGCTGAGTCGCTGGTTCGATCCTCGGCTCAGTTGGTGTTTCTGTGTGAAGTTTGCATGTTCTCCCTGCGTGGGTTTCCTCCGGGTGCTCTGGTTTCCCCCACAGTCCAAAGACATGTGATACAGGTGAACTGGTAGGCTAAATTGTCCGTAGTGTGTGTGTGTGTGTGTGTGGATGTTTCCCAGAGATGGGTTGCGGCTGGAAGACAACAACCTGAAAACATTCTGAAACTACTAAGTCAATGTTCACAAGTTTCCAACATTTTTCACATTTTTCACGAAAAACTTGCTGGATAAGTTGGTGGTTCATTCCGCTGTGGCGACCCCAGATTAATAAAGGGACTAAGCCAACAAGAAAATGAATGAATAACTTTTTATATATTTTTTAAGAGTATGTCCAAACGTTTAAGCAAAAATCCTTGACTTCCATAGTAGCCTATTTGTTTTTCCCATTATGGAAGTCAGTGATTGCAGGTTTCCAATCTAAAATAACATATTTTTCTATTTCTTAAAGGTCTGAATCCACTTAACTGTGAGTAAATATTCAGTTTTGGGGGCACTATCTCTTTAAAACTCAACTCTCTGTGTGGACTGCCATGAGTAGCCTAGCTTTTTAAATAAACACCAGTAATGAACAGTGCTTCAATGAGCAGTTCTAACACCCTCAAGTTGTATCACTTCCCTCGAAAGACTTCAACACCAAAAAGATTTGCTGTTTACTTTCACGAAAAACACTTTTACTAAAGGAATTTGGAAGCAGTTCAGAAATGGGCTGGCAGTTTTTCGCATGTCTACTTTGCTTTCAGGATTTGTACACGGCATATCCTGACAGGAAATTAAGACGAAGTGCTCTTTGAAATGTTTTTTAGTAATATATTTGTACGTTCGAGTGCAGCAGAGAGCCTCCACCATCTACTGACGGAAAGCAAAAAGATCAAATTTACTTGGCATGTTTTTACCCTCAAGCTGAGACGCTTTCTCAAATCAGAGATCAAGTGGTGTAGGCTATACAAGGTCAGAAGCTAGCTCTTGAATATTGCCTTAATTAGTCACAAGATGATCTTTTGTTTGCTTTAAACAGCTGTCATCTAAATCTCCCAGCACTGTTTTGGTTTGTGAAATGATCTTTGTCAGGTTGTTTGGATAATTGTCCCATTTTCCTGTTGCTCTTGTGATGTGAAACGAGTTTGGTGACCTCTCTAATGATGAACGGTGGTGGCTCTTTTCAGAGGGAAGGAGCAACCTCTAACTAGTTCGACAAACTTTACTGCGTTAATGGATGTTAAGTGGCTTTAGGAGAACAGTTTGTGCAGTGTTTCCCACAGAGGTCATCAAATGGAGCTCACTTCAAAGTGCTGCTTGGAAGAGGTTTGTTTCGGAGTTTACAGGAATTTAGAGATGCGGTTGGCTATTAAAGTTTTGTTGTAGCTCAAAGAAAACTGAATGAAAGGGGGTTATGTTCATTGCTCATCCTGTACTCCAGGCGTTTTGGTTGGGAGCAGTTAAAATCTGAAGCTCTTTGTGTTCAGTCTTGCTGTAAGGAGATGAAATATGCATTAAATGCAAATCAAATTAGGCTGCACGATATTTGGTTTCAGCTTCAATATCGCAGTTTGATCATTCGCAATAGTCACATTGCAGGATATCCAATGTTGAGTCTGTATTATAATTTACGTTCAATTCAATTCATCTTCATTTCAATAGCGCTATTACAATGTAGATTGTGTCTAAGCTGCTTAAAACAGAAGTTCTAGTTATTGAATCTGTGTCAGTCAGAATTGAAGTTCAGTTCAAAGTCCAAACACTTTACAGCAAATCCATCGATGCGCAGTGGCAACAGTAGCAAGGTATAGGGATGCACCGATTATAGATTTTGATTGTACGATTATGGTCTGAGGAATAATCATGGTTATCACGATTATTATGCATTCATTAGTTTTAAAACACTGATAATTTAGATAAATCTCATGAAGTCTCCTTGAATTTTAAAGTGTTATTTATTGCTGCTCAGTAACCAGATAATATAACACAAAATAATAATAAAAACAAACAATAGTCCATTTCTCTTTGGACTTAAGAATAAGTGAAAAAAGTTTTGGCATTTAAACAAGTAATAATTTTACACTGAAAATAAATGTCAATAAATAAAAAATGAAAATAAAATTTAAATAAATAAATTAAAAATAAATACAAATTAATTAATTTTAAATAAATAAAATTAATTTAATTACAATAAATACATAAAATTTAAATAAACTCATATAATATAATAAATTAAAATAAATAAATTAATTACATGTAAATAAATTAAAAATAAATAAATATATATATAAAAAATAAATAAATGAATTTTAAATACATTTAAAAATAGATAATAAAAAAAATTAAAAGAAAAAAATTAAAAGAAAAACCAGGTTCAGTTAGGGTTGACTATTTCTCCTCTAGCCAAACTTTCTGTGCAGAGCTGCAGTCTAGGCACTGGAGGCCAGAGAATGCTGGACATCCATCGTGGATGTGTTTTTGAAGCCTGTGACTGTATATGTATTTATTGATTTAGTTTTGTATATTGATTTTAAAAGCATTCAGGCATACAAAATTGTACTATTTGTAACTTTAATTATAATGAAAAAATCTTCAAAAGCACGCACATCACTCTTAACTGGGTGCTCAGCCAAAACACAAAAAGTGCAAATTAGGGCTATTAATCAAAAATCTGGTTTCGATTTCGATTTTGGCTTCTAATGATTATGAAAATGGCGTCGTAGTGGCGCAGTAGGTAGTGCTGTCGCCTCACAGCTAGAAGGTTGCTGGGAAGCTGGTTCGAGCTCAGTTGGCGTTTCTGTGTGGAGTTTGCATGTTCTCCCTACGTTCGCGTCGGTTTCCTCCACGCTTTCTTTTTAAAATCATACATTTTTATCTGACTGAACTTGTACAAATTTGTATGAATTAGTATAAAACAGTTATGGTTCCTTGTGAGATCAGGTTGAATAATTTATGTTTAGCTGTCTTAAATTTGGTATTGAATGTGGGTTATTTGTCTTTAGTAATTGAATTTGTATTTGATGGTAAATTTAGAAGAAACACCACAGATAAGTTGATTTTTAGGTTTGTGCATATTTATTGGCACAAACAGGTGCATGTTTTTATGCATTTTCTCTTTTCTGCTGTATAAATATGTCGAGACTTGATAAAAAGTTTGAGATAGTTGAAGCTTTTTCCTTTGGCATTGCATACTTTGACCTTGCGTTCTGCTTTTTAAAATTGCTGTCTTTCCAACCACCACATTTGTTTTTGTTTTCATGCCATACAGCTACATGTTTAAAGCATTTCTTTGCCATACCACTTTGACTTTATTAAAACGCAACAAAGAATAAACAAGACATGGTGATGCATGGTAAATCTGTCTTGAAGGACACGCTTTTTATTGGAGTTTTTTGAATGCTCTCTGCTTCCAATCGTGGACGAAACCGTTTGATGTGTAGCGCTTTCCAGGTCAACCGCATGACCTTTTGTTAGGGCTTTAAAACAACAAATAAACCGACCACCATAGTGAGGGAGAGAATAAAATATTTAAAAATAGTCACCTTGACATGTAAATGAATCCGCAAAAAGTCTTTATTTCTGTAAGTTAGCATGGGCTTGCGTGCCAGACGGTTTTCTTGGGAACTAGCTGTTTTAAACTTAAGGCCATGGTTGTAAAAAAACACTGAACGTCTTTCCTAAACGCCGCTTTTCATTGCTTCCCTCAGACCCCCGAAACACAGACTTGCATGTCACTGCTG
Organism: Danio rerio; assembly: GCF_052040795.2. Taxonomy (NCBI): domain Eukaryota; kingdom Metazoa; phylum Chordata; class Actinopteri; order Cypriniformes; family Danionidae; genus Danio; species Danio rerio. Next base: position 3,985,707 of record NC_141021.1, on the reverse strand, counting down.
GCGAATTGAAAGCCAAAGCCTCACGCTGCATTTGTTTTGGTTTGATCAATCTTGGGTTTTGTGGTAATTCCTCTTTAATGCCTTCATGCTAGAAAGTGCTGGGGGTCTGAGAGGCTTCAAAGAAGCAGGAACTGGAGTGTTTTCCTATATTTGAGCATTGCAATTTGGTAGAGTTGTCAGCGAACACAGACCCACTGAAGGAAGAAATGCCTAGATTCTTTGAAACTTAAACACACTTGTACACTAAATTCATTGCAGTTTTTGTCTAATATAATTACCACAAACCTAAATTCACCAAGGAGATGTTCTTGGATTAACATCCATGTTGATCCTGGAGAAACATTCCAATAAGCCAATCAGAATGAAGGGATGTGTTTAAAGTTTATGTTAAGTTTAGGCTTGTGTTTAGGTTTATGTAATTCACATGATTATTATCCAACTATTATTTCCCTCTGATTTTGGGAGTAATTTGCAGTTAGGTTTGGTTTAGGGGTAAAGATATTAGATGTTAATCCAGGATCGCATCGTACTTGGTAAAATCATGACGTGCAATAAATGCACAAAGTAAATTCTGAACAACTTCTATTCCTTTTCACTAGTGATGTGTATGTTTTAACCATTGCATCAATGTAATTGGTTTAAAGATATGCAAGTTGATGTTGAGTTGCCACACAAACACTAGTGTTCAGTGAGTTAGGTCTTTTACA